>NC_143039.1:82136114-82436114 GCF_057628025.1 Oncorhynchus mykiss
TTGTTGCCTACCCTCACCACCTGGGGGCGGCCCGTCAGGAAGTCCAGTACCCAGTTGCACAGGGCGGGGTCGAGACAAGTCTCGAGCTTGATGACGAGCTTGGAGGGTACTATGGTGTTGAATGCCGAGCTGTAGTCGATGAACAGCATTCTCACATAGGTATTCCTCTTGTCCAGATGGGTTAGGGCAGTGTGCAGTGTGGTTGAGATTGCATCGTCTGTGGACCTATTTGGGCGGTAAGCAAATTGGAGTGGGTCTAGTGTGTCGGGTAGGGTGGAGGTGATATGGTCCTTGACTAGTCTCTCAAAGCACTTCATGATGACGGAAGTGAGTGCTACGGGGCGGTAGTCGTTTAGCTCAGTTACCTTAGCTTTCTTGGGAACAGGAACAATGGTGGCCCTCTTGAAGCATGTGGGAACAGCAGACTGGTATAGGGATTGATTGAATATGTCCGTAAACACACCGGCCAGCTGGTCTGCGCATGCTCTGAGGGCGCGGCTGGGGATGCCGTCTGGGCCTGCAGCCTTGCGAGGGTTAACACGTTTAAATGTTTTACTCACCTCGGCTGCAGTGAAGGAGAGTCCGCTTGTTTTCGTTGCAGGCCGTGTCAGTGGCACTGTATTGTCCTCAAAGCGGGCAAAAAAGTTATTTAGTCTGCCTGGGAGCAAGACATCCTGGTCCGTGACTGGGCTGGTTTTCTTCTTGTAGTCCGTGATTGACTGTAGACCCTGCCACATACCTCTTGTGTCTGAGCCGTTGAATTGAGATTCTACTTTGTCTCTATACTGACGCTTAGCTTGTTTGATAGCCTTGCGGAGGGAATTGCTGCACTGTTTGTATTCGGTCATGTTACCAGTCACCTTGCCTTGATTAAAAGCAGTGGTTTGCGCTTTCAGTTTCACGCGAATGCTGCCATCAATCCACGGTTTCTGGTTAGGGAATGTTTTAATCGTTGCTATGGGAACGGCATCTTCAACGCACGTTCTAATGAACTCGCACACCGAATCAGCGTATTCGTCAATGTTGTTATCTGACGCAATACGAAACATATCCCAGTCCACGTGATGGAAGCAGTCTTGGAGTGTGGAATCAGCTTGGTCGGACCAGCGTTGGACAGACCTCAGCGTGGGAGCTTCTTGTTTTAGTTTCTGTCTGTAGGCCGGGATCAGCAAAATGGAGTCGTGGTCGGCTTTTCCGAAAGGAGGGCGGGGCAGGGCCTTATATGCGTCGCGGAAGTTAGAATAACAATGATCCAAGGTTTTTCCAGCCCTGGTTGCGCAATCGATATGTTGATACAATTTAGGGAGTCTTGTTTTCAGATTAGCCTTGTTAAAATCCCCAGCTAGAATGAATGCAGCCTCAGGATGTATGGATTCCAGTTTGCAAAGAGTCAAATAAAGTTTGTTCAGAGCCATCGATGTGTCTGCTTGGGGGGGAATATATACTGCTGTGATTATAATCGAAAATAATTCTCTTGGTAGATAATGCGGTCGACATTTGATTGTGAGGAATTCTAAATCAGGTGAACAGAAGGATTTGAGTTCCTGTATGTTTCTGTGATCACACCACGTCTCGTTAGCCATAAGGCATACGCCCCCGCCCCTCTTCTTACCAGAAAGATGTTTGTTTCTGTCGGCACGATGCGTGGAGAAACCCGCTGGCTGCACCGCCTCCGATTGCGTCTCTCCAGTGAGCCATGTTTCCGTGAAGCAAAGAACGTTACAGTCTCTGATGTCCCTCTTGAATGCTACCCTTGCTCGGATTTCATCAACCTTGTTGTCAAGAGACTGGACATTGGCAAGAAGAATGCTAGGGATTGGTGCACGATGTGCCCGTCTCCGGAGTCTGACCAGAAGACCGCCTCGTTTCCCTCTTTTACGGAGTCGTTTTTTTGGGTCGCCGGCTGGGATCCATTCCGTTGTCCTGGTTGAAAGGCAGAACACAGGATCCGCTTCGCGAAAATCATATTCTTGGTTGTACTGATGGTGAGTTGACGCTGATCTTATATTCAGTAGTTCTTCTCGACTGTATGTAATGAAACCTAAGATGACCTGGGGTACTAATGTAAGAAATAACATGTAAAAAAACAAAAAACTGCATAGTTTCCTAGGAACATGAAGCGAGGCGGCCATCTCTGTAGGCGCCATGGCAACAGAACAGTTGTACGAGATCTTCAGTTTCTTGGCAAATTCTCTCATGGAATAGCCTTCATTTCTCAGAACAAGAATAGACTGATGAGTTTCAGAAGAAAGTTCTTTGTTTCTGGCCAATTTGAGCCTGTAATCGAACCAACAAATGCCGATGCTCCAAATACTCAACTAGTCTACAGAAGGCCTCTTTAATCAGCACAACAGTTTTCAGCTGTGCTACCATAATTACAAAATGTTTTCTAATGATCAATTAGCCTTTTAAAATGATAAACTTGGATTAGCTAACACAACATGCCATTGGAACACAGGAGTGATAGTTTCTGATAATGGGCCTCTGTACTCCTACGTAGATATTCCATTTAAAAAATCAGCCGTTTCCAGCCACAATAGTCATTTACAACATTAACAATGTCTACACTGTATTTCTGATCATTTTGATGCTATTGTAATGGACAAAAAAGGTGCTTTTCTTTCAAAAACAAGGACATTTCTAAGTGACCCCAAACCTTTGAACGGTAGTGTACGTACAGACAGGGACACACTCCAACTCTCCAACATAGTTTACAAAGGCAGTATTTGTTTAGTGAGTAAAAATTAAAACTTATAATCAATATAAATAGTAAAGTCAGGTAATGATACTCCAAAATATCTACTTACAATAAGTAGTACTTTACAGATACGCCCAAAACACTACTTAAATAGTCCTTTAAAGTATTTTTACTTAAGTACTTTACACCACTGGCATTAATGTATGACTTAATAGGTATTAATAGATGTCTTAATAGATAGTAGATTAATAGAATGAAGTTAGAAGAATGAACCTCTATTTTGAAGAGACAGGAACTGTTGCATTTGGAAAATGACAGGCATTCCACATGTAACCCTAACCCTAACCCACTTGTGAAAATCGAAACATGAAGTCGTTTTTTTGTTTATATGTAAAAAAAAATATTTAAAAAAGCCTTTTTCACGTTGCAGATTTTTCTGTTATAAACTTGGAAAAAATGGTTTTGTGCCCATGTTTTTGTGTGAAGCCAATGGACACTATCGCCCTTGAGGATAGAAGAGATGCAACATGTTTTTATTATTATTGTCCAGCCATGTGGTCCAGTGCTGCAGAGGAAGGCCTAGTTAAGCTGCAGCTGGCCCAGAACAGAGCGGCATGTCTTGCTCTTCATTGTAATCAGAGGGCTGATATTAATACTATGTATGCCAGTCTATCTTGGCTAAGAGTTGAGGGGAGACTGACTGCATCACTTATTCTTTTTATAAGAAACATTAATGTGTTGAAAATACCAAATGGTTTGCATAGTCAACTTACACGCAACTCCAGAACAAATAGAAAGCGTACAGTATTATATAGAGCCATTATTGCATGGAACTTCCTTCCATCTCATATTGCTCAAAAGAACAGCAAACCTGGTTTAACAAAACTAATAAAGCAACACCTCACGCCTCTCCCCTATTGGACCTAGATAGCTTATATGTAGGATATGTGTGCTGTTTTTAAAAAATGTATGTAGTTCTCTTCTTGTCTATTAATGTTCTGTAATATGTTGTGTTTTGTGTGGATCCCGGGACGAGTAGTTGCTGCTGTCGCAAAGTCTAATGGGGATCCTAATAAAATACCAAATACCATTGATTTTTAACCCCTTTTTGACATTCTACCTCCCCCTCCTTCTCTCACTCTTTCTCCACACACGCTCACCCTTTCTTCATCCTCTCTCTCTTTTCCTCTACCCCACTCTCTTCGCCTCCTCTCCCTCCCTTCCCAGGACTACCTGTCTTCCAGCAGTGACCTCCAGGAGGTGTTACAGCTGGACCCCAACGTCCACGAGGCTGAACAGGAGCTGGAGACTGTGACAGGGCTGCTCAGACAGAGCCTCATGGACGGAGCCCAACTCACACCCAGGGTAGATACCCAACACACACCCAGGGTAGATACTCAACACACACCCAGGGTAGGTACTCAACACACACCCAGGGTAGATACCCAACTCACACCCAGGGTAGGTACTCAACTCACACCCAGGGTAGGTCCCCAACACACACCCAGGGTAGGTACTCAACACACACCCAGGGTAGGTACCCAACACACACCCAGGGTAGGTACTCAACACACACCCAGGGTAGGTACTCAACACACACCCAGGGTAGGTCCCCAACTCACACCCAGGGTAGGTACTCAACACACACCCAGGGTAGGTCCCCAACTCACACCCAGGGTAGGTTCTCAACACACACCCAGGGTAGGTTCTCAACACACACCCAGGGTAGGTTCTCAACACACACCCAGGGTAGGTTCTCAACACACACCCAGGGTAGGTCCCCAACTCACACCCAGGGTAGGTTCTCAACACACACCCAGGGTAGGTACTCAACACACACCCAGGGTAGGTCCCCAACTCACACCCAGGGTAGGTTCTCAACACACACCCAGGGTAGGTTCTCAACACACACCCAGGGTAGGTCCCCAACACACACCCAGGGTAGGTCCCCAACTCACAACCAGGGTAGGTACTCAACACACACCCAGGGTAGGTACCCAACTCTTTATTCCACCTCAGGTTTGATGTCAGAGATCAGACTGAACTCTTTATTCCACCTCAGGTTTGATGGCAGAGATGAGACTGCCACAGGAGACTGTATAGGAGGCTGATGAAGAGAGAGACTGATGGAGACCTGGGAAGGCTGTTCAGGCCTCATCATCCCTCACAGAGTTGACATGAACTAAGGTGAACTATGCTGGATGTTGGGCTCTGACTCCATCTGCCTTCAAAGAGCATCATTAAAGCATTGCGTCAACGACGGCAGAGCGTTGTTCAATAATTCCCAGCAGGCAGCTGCATCCTTCATTTCCATTCTGGAGACTCTAAAGATACTTTAGATGCAATGCAGCTTCTTACATTTACATTTGTCATTTAGCAGATGCTCTTATCCAGAGAGACTTACAGTAGTGAGTCATTTAGCAGACTCTCTTATCCAGAGAGACTTGCAGTTAGTGCATTCTTTACCTCAGCATGCTCAGACCCCCTACAGCAACACACTGTAGAGAAAGGGTGCGTCACAAATGATGCCCTACTCTCTATAAAGTGCACTATGTTTGACCAGGGCTCATAGGTCTATAATCAAATGTAGTGCACTATATAGGGGATAGGGGTGCCATTTGGGACTCAGACCCAACATCTTAAAAGCTAGGAGTGACTAGTTTTGCAGAAGTATTTGATTTCTTCCCACTAACAGCAGATTATGCAGACCGGCGGTATTACAGATTGGAGAAGCGATCGACAGAAGCTCTAGAAGCACACTGGAACACAATGTGGGAGAGATGTGGTGTGCCTTATTGAGATTCAAGTTGAACCATATATTTGGGAAGTGTAATCTGAACCTCAGAGAAATAACATCCTTGTATATATGTAATAAACTGCTGCTTTGATACACTGCAGAGTATTTTACATGTGGAAACCAAAAAATATGTTGCCACTGTATTGACAGTCATGCATGTACCTTTTCAACCTTTAAAGGGCACTGTTGGCTAATTAATGCATAATGAAAGATGGACAACTGTGTATATCATGTACTGTATGCTTTTAATCTCAGGTTCAGTCTTGAACATGACCATGATTGTATGGTAAATGTTAGCTCTGGTCCATGGCGTTAGAGGAATTGTAATGGCCTGGACCAGAGCTAGGTAAATGTGTATAGTAGTCAAACACTGATCTGCTAGTTTTCAGATGTTGCTCTACTGCTTTATAAAATCCCCAAACCCCCTTCAGATAGTTATCTGTTGCGTTAGAGATCAACCCCCTTCAGATAGTTAGTTATCTGTTGAGTTAGAGATCAACTCCCTTCAGATAGTTATCTGTTGAGTTAGAGGTATTTCAGTTAGTGTCTGAAACTGATTAATAACAAGCTGCGTGTGTTGAATATATTGTGAATGTTCTGCTTTCACCACAGATTGGTCTATTTAGAACATAGACCCCTCTGAGGTGGTTGTTCATGATTAAACACGTCTGCTTTGTACTGTGTACCATGTGTTCATTCTGAAAGATGTCTAGAGTTGACTTCATGCAGTCAGTTACTGATGATCAGTAGGACTGATGATATGAAGCAACTTACTTGATGACTCTCAGTATTTTAGTTGTCCCGATGACAAATCCATTTTGTATGTTCAACAACAAAGTATTAGCCTGAGTGCCAGTCTGTTTGAGCTGTCATGCCAAACAGTTTGGTTTGAGCTATGGAGTTGGCCAGAGCACAAACAGATCTGGGACCAGGCTACAAAAGGAGACTACAGATCTGGGACCAGGCTACAAAAGGAGACTACAGATCTGGGACCAGGCTATAGAAAGAGACAACCAGATCTGGGACCAGGCTATAAAAGGAGACAACAGATCTGGGACCAGGCTATAGAAAGAGACAACAGATCTGGGACCAGGCTATAAAAGGAGAACAGATCTGGGACCAGGCTATAGAAGGAGACAACAGATCTGGGACCAGGCTATAAAAGGAGACAACAGATCTGGGACCAGGCTATAGAAAGAGACAACAGATCTGGGACCAGGCTATAAAAGGAGAACAGATCTGGGACCAGGCTATAGAAGGAGAACAGATCTGCGACCAGGCTATAGAAAGAGACAACAGATCTGGGACCAGGCTATAAAAGGAGAACAGATCTGGGACCAGGCTATAGAAGGAGACCACAGATCTGGGACCAGGCTAACAACTTACACTCATGGGTTTATTTTTGTGAACTATGCATTTACATACCAATTATGAAGCAAATTAGAAAACAAATATACAAATACCATAAGCTCCAATCGCTCTCTACAAGTTAGACACTAGTCATCAAAGTATCATACAGAATCACAGGAAGTGGGAAAAGGGGGGTGGAAACAAACGGACAAACTGCAGCTTGTGGCATGTTATCAATCCAGACTGATAGTTGAGCAGCACCACAACAGCAGATAAATGAACAGTTTAGGGGTCAACTTTTAGTTTAGAACATACATCCATGCATTCTGAGGTATTGCAGGTACATGAACGTAGATTCGATCCTAACGGAACTGTTTAATTTAACATGTACTAAGACGTCAAAGAATACGTCTTCCCATGTCTCATTCCTGTTGATGAAACTATATCCATTCTTGACGTTGAACCACTTGACTGTACCTTTGTGACAAACAGTGTCAAAGTGAAAGGGAACAGTACACACCTCAGAGAGACACTACACACCTCATCAAGGGTCCTTAGGAGTGAGGAGGGTTCATCCACAGTAGCCTGAGAACTGTTCTGTCTTTAGTAGGCTAGGTGGTTACCAGGTTGGTGTGTCCATTAAACTGTTCTGTCTTTGGTTGGCTAGGTGGTTACCAAGTTGGTGTGTCCATCAGCATCTCTTGACTTGTTCAACACAATGAGGAGGGGGATGGTTAGCATCTCTTGACTTGATACATTTTTAAAAAATATTTAAAACATACAATATACTTGCAGTGGAGCCACTCAACAACCACATCACACCAGTCAACTAACAGACTCCAATCCAGAGCGATACACAGAAGCAACCAGGGTCAACGTCCTGCTCAAGAGCATGTTGACAGATCTCCCACAAGGTTTTTACCTCTTGGTGATGTCATTTGAAAACATAATGTTAACTTTCACTGCTATGCAGATGACACACAGCTGTACATTTCAATGAAACATGGTGAAGCCCCAAAATTGCCCTCGCTAGAAGCCTGTGTTTCAGACATAAGGAAGTAGATGGCTGCAAACTTTCTACTTTTAAAATCGGACAAAACAGAGATGCTTGTTCTAGGTCCCAAGAAACAAAGAGATCTTCTGTTGAATCTGACAATTCATCTTGATGGTTGTACAGTCGTCTCAAATAAAACTGTGAAGGACCTCGGCGTTACTCTGGATCCTGAGCTCTCTTTTTGACGAACATCTCAATACTGTTTCAAGGACAACTTTTTTCCATCTACGTAACATTGCAAAAATCAGAAACATTCTGTCCAAAAATTATGCAGAAAAATTAATCCACGGTTTTGTTACTTCTAGGTTAGATTACTACAATGCTCTACTTTCCGGCTAACCGGTTAAAGCACTAAATAAACTTCAGTTAGTGCTAAATACGGTTGCTAGAATCCTGACTAGAACCAAAAAATGTGATCATATTACTCCACTGCTAGCCTCCCTACACTGGCTTCCTGTTAAGGCAAGGGCTGATTTCAAGGTTCTACTGCTAACCTACAAAGCATTACATGGGCTTGCTCCTACCTATCTTTCCGATTTGGTCCTGCCGTACATACCTACACAAACACTACGGTCACAAGACGCAGGCCTCCTAATTGTCTCTAGAATTTCTAAGAAAACAGCTGGAGGCAGGGCTTTCTCCTATAGAGCTTAATTTTTATGGAATGGTCTGCCTACCCATGTGAGAGACGCAGACTCGGTCTCAAGCTTTAAGTCTTTACTAAAGATTAATCTCTTCAGTAGGTCATATGATTGAGTGTAGTCTGGTCCAGGAGTGTGAAGGTGAACGGAAAGGCTCTGGAGCAACGAACCGCCCTTGCTGTCTCTGCCTGGCCGGTTCCCCTCTCTCCACTGGGATTCTCTGCCTCTAACCTTATTACAGGGGCTGAGTCACTGGCTTACTGGTGCTCTTCCATGCCGTCCCTAGGAGGAGTGCGTCACTTGAGTGGGTTGAGTCACTGACGTCTGGGTTGGCACCCCCCTTGGGTTGTGCTGTGGCGGAGATCTTTGTGGGCTATACTCAGCCTTGTCTCAGGATGGTAAGTTGGTGGTTGAAGATATCCCTCTAGTGGTGTGGGGGCTGTGCTTTGGCAAAGTGGGTGGGGTTATATCCTGCCTGGTTGTCAAATGTATTTATATAGCCCTTCGTACATCAGCTGATATCTCAAAGTGCTGTACAGAAACCAAGCCTAAAACCCAAAACAGCAAGCAATGCAGAGCAGATGTAGAAGCACGGTGGCTAGGAAAAACTCCCTAGAAAGGCCAAAACTTAGGAAGAAACCTAGAGAGGAACCAGGCTATGTGGGGTGGCCAGTCCTCTTCTGGCTGTGCCGGGTGGAGATTATAACAGAAGATGGCCAAGATGTTCAAATGTTCATAAATGACCAGCATGGTCAAATAATAATAATCACAGGCAGAACAGTTGAAACTGGAGGTTGGACTGGGGACAGCAAGGAGTCATCATGTCAGGTAGACCTGAGGCATGGTCCTAGGGCTCAGGTCCTCCGAGAGAGAGAAAGAAAGAGAGAAAGAGACCGATGTGGACTCACGATCTCCCTGTGGACTCACCATCTCCCTATGGACTTACTATCTCTCTATGGACTCACCATCTCCCTATGGACTCACCATCTCCCTGTGGACTCACCATCTCCCTGTGGACTCACCATCTCCCTGTGGACTCACAATCTCCCTGTGGAATCACCATCTCCCTATGGACTCACCATCTCCCTGTGGACTCACCATCTCCCTGTGGAGTCACCATCTCCCTATGGACTCACCATCTCCCTATGGACTCACCATCTCCCTGTGGACTCACCATTTCCCTGTGGACTAACCATCTCCCTTTGGACTCACCATCTCCTATGGACTTACTATCTCTCTATGGACTCTCCATCTCCCTTTGGACTCACCATCTCCCTGTGGACTCACCATTTCCCTGTGGACTAACCATCTCCCTTTGGACTCACCATCTCCTATGGACTTACTATCTCTCTATGGACTCACCATCTCCCTATGGACTCACCATCTCCCTATGGACTCACCCTATGGACTCACCATCTCCCTGTGGACTCACCATCTCCCTGTGGACTCACCATCTCCCTGTGGACTCACCATCTCCCTATGGACTCACCATCTCCCTATGGACTCACCATCTCCCTATGGACTCACCATCTCCCTGTGGACTCACCATCTCCCTGTGGACTCACCATCTCCCTATGGACTCACCCGATGGACTCACCATCTCCCTATGGACTCACCATCTCCCTATGGACTCACTATCTCCCTGTGGACTCACCATCTCCCTATGGACTCACCATCTCCCTGTGGACTCACCATCTCCCTGTGGACTCACCATCTCGGCCTTGTCTCAGGATTGTAAGTTGGTGGTTGAAGATATCCCTCTAGTGGTGTGGGGGCTGTGCTTTGGCAAAGTGGGTGGGGTTATATCCTGCCTGGTTGTCAAATGTATTTACAGTATATAGCCCTTCGTACATCAGCTGATATCTCAAAGTGCTGTACAGAAACCAAGCCCAAAACCCCAAACAGCAAGCAATGCAGAGCAAATGTAGAAGCACGGTGGCTAGGAAAAACTCCCTAGAAAGGCCAAAACTTAGGAAGAAACCTAGAGAGGAACCAGGCTATGTGGGGTGGCCAGTCCTCTCTTTTGGAGATTTTAACAGAAGATGGCCAAGATGTTCAAATGTTCATAAATGACCAGCATGGTCAAATAATAATAATCACAGGCAGAACAGTTGAAACTGGAGGTTGGACTGGGGACAGCAAGGAGTCATCATGTCAGGTAGACCTGAGGCATGGTCCTAGGGCTCAGGTCCTCCGAGAGAGAGAAAGAAAGAGAGAATTAGAGAGAGCATACTTAAATTCACACAGGACACCGGATAGGACAGGAGAAGTACTCCAGATATAACAAACTGACCCTAGCCCCCCGACACATGAACTACTGCAGCATAAATACTGGAGGCTGATCAGAATACAGAAAGTTGATATTTCCCCAACAGTGTTTCCTGTCAATGCAATTTTTAACCTTTATTTAACTAGGCAAGTCAGTTGAGAACAAATTCTTATTTACAATGACAGCCTAGGAATAGTGGGTTAAATGCCTTGTTCAGGGAAAGAACAGAGATTATTACCTTGTCAGCTCAGGGATTTGATCTTGCAACCTTCCGGTTACTAGTCCAATGCTCTAACCACTAGGCTACCTGCCACCCCTCCACTCTAACCACTAGGCTACCTGCTGCGCATATTTACTAAACCATGTATTAAATTCTAACTACAATACTAATCCAGAAGTGAAAGATGTTCCAAAATGGAGAAGGAAACTAAAAGGCATGTCATACATTTTGTCTGGACTATCTGAAAACCTGCAGTGATTGAGCCTGCTAGTAGGTGGAGACACAGATCACTCCAAACTGCATGTTGAGTGCCTCCAGGGCATTTAAGGAGTGATAGATGGATAGATGGATGACCCCTCTCAGATACCGCCATCTTTGGGGGTCATCATATTCATCATCCTAAAGATAAGTGTTAACAATCAGTCCTTAGCGTAGAGTGGGTTAGTGTTAGTGTAGTAGTTATTGTGTGGGTGAGACATCAGAACAGGGACTGTAGTAACAGTGATTAGTTAATGTGTGGGTGAGACATCAGAACAGGGACTGTAGTTACAGTGAGTAGTTAATGTGTGGGTGAGAGGTCAGAACAGGAACTGTAGTAACACTGAGTAGTGATTAGGGACAGGGAGTCATTGGAAATCAGTTTTAGCTGCTGACAGTATTCAAGAAATCTCCCAGTAGATAATACTCCTGTTCTGTCAATAGGATTGTGAACTGGGTGGCCGTACTTCAGAACCATTCCTACACTACCAACTATAGTATAGAATGGACGGTACTACTGTGACATTTACTCTGTAGTTTACAGACCCTTCTGAAAGTATTTACACCCTTGACTTTTTCCACATTTTGTTGTGTTACACCCTGAATTTAAAATGTATTAAATTGATATGTTGTATAACTGGCCTACACACAATAGCCCATAATGTCAAAGTGGAATCATGTTTTTTTTTTTTATAATCTCAAATTAATTAAAAATGAACATATGAAATGTTGAGTCAAAAATAATTCAACCCTTTTGTTACGGCAAGCCTAAATAAAATGAGCTTAACAAGACAAGTTGCATGGACTAACTGTGTGCAATAATAGTGTTTAACATGATATTTTAATGACTACCTCATCTCTGTACCCCACACATGCAATTAGCTGTAAGGTGCCTCAGTCGAGCAGTGAATTTCAAACACAGTTTCAACCACAAAGACCAGGAAGGTTTTCCAATACCTCACAAAGAAGGGCACCTATTGGTAGATGGCTAAAAATATTAAATATCCCTTTGAGCATGGTGAAGTTATTAATTACACTTTGGATGGTGTATCAATACACCCAGTCACTACAATGATGCAGGTGCCTTTCAAAACTCAGTTGCCGGAGAGGAAGGAAACCGCTCTGGGATTTGAACATCAGGCCAATGGTGACTTTAAAACTGTTAGAGTTTAATGGCTGTGATAATGGCTGCTGGCCCAGACAACATCCTTAGTCGCGTCCTCAGAGCATCCGCAGACCAGCTGGCTGGTGTGTTTACGGACATATTTAAACCGCTCGCTATCCCATCTGTTGTCCCCACATGCTTCAAGATGTCTACAATTGTTCCTGTACCCAAGAAGGCAAAGATAACTGAACTAAATGACTACCGCCCCGTAGCACTCACTTCTGTCATAATGAAGTGCCTTGGGTGGCTAGTCAAGGATCATATCATCGCCACCTTACCGGCAACCCTAGACCCCACTTCAATTTGCATACCACCCCAACAGGTCCACAGATGATGCAATCGGCATCACACTGCACACTGCCCTATCCCATCTAGACAAGAGGAATACCTATGTAAGAATGCTGTTCATTGACTACAGCTCAGCATTCAGCACCATAGTACCCTCCAAGCTCATCATCAAGCTAGAGGCCCTGGGTCTCAACCCCTCCCTGTACAACTGGGTCCTGGACTTTCTGACGGGCCGCCCCCCAGGTGGTGAAGGTAGGAAACAACATCTCCACTTAATGTTGTAAATGACTATTGTAGCCACCCCGCTGATCCTCAACACTGGGGCCCCACAAGGGTGCGTGCTCAGCCCCTTCCTGTACTCCCTGTTCACCCACGACTGCGTGGCCACGCACGCCTCCAACTCAATCATCAAGTTAGCAGATGACACAACAGTAGTGGGCTTGATTACCAACAACAACGAGACAGGCTACAGGGAGGAGGAGAGGGCACTTGGAGTGTGGTGTTAGGAAAACAACCTCTCCCTCAACGTCAACAAAACAAAGGAGATGATTGTGGACTTCAGGAAACACCCCCCTATCCACATCGAAGGGACAGCAGTGGAGAAGGTGGAACGTTTTAAGCTCCTGAGCGTACAGCCTGGTACGGAAACTGCACCACCCTCAACCACAAGGCTCTCCAGCGGTTGGTGAGGTCTGCACAATGCATCACCGGGGGCAAACTATCTGCCCTCCATGACACCTACAGCGCCCGATGTCACAGGAAGGCCAAAAGGATCATCAAGGACAACAACCACCTGAGCCACTGTCTGTTAATACTGCTACCATCCAGAAGGCAAGGTAAGTACAGGTACATCAAAGCTTGGACAGAGAGACTGAAAAACAGCTTCTATCTCAAGGCCATCAGACTGTTAAACAGCCACCACTAACATTGAGTGGCTGCTCCCAACACACTGACTCAACTCCAGCCACTTTAATAATGGAAATATATCACTAGCCACTTTAAACAATGCTCCCTAATATAATGTTTACATACCCTACATTATTCATCTCATATGTATACGTATATACTGTACTCTATATCATCTACTGCATCTTTATGTAATACATGTATCACTAGCCACTTAAACTATGCCACTTTGTTTACATACTCATCTCATATGTATATACTGTACTCGATACCATCTACTGTATCTTGCCTATGCTGCTCTCTACCATCACTCATATATCTTTATGTACATATTCTTTATCCCCTTACACTTGTGTCTATAAGGTAGTAGTTTTAGAATTGTTAGCTAGATTACTTGTTGGTTATTACTGCATTGTCGGAACTAGAAGCACAAGCATTTCGCTACACTCGCATTAACATCTGCTAACCATGTGTAAGAGACAAATAACATTTGATTTGATTTGATTTGAATGTGAATGTGATAAATGTGATTGAAAATCTATGGCAAGACTTGAAAATGGTTGTCTAGCAACAGGCTTGGGCAGTATCCAGATGTTCATATCGTCATACTGTCCATCTCTCACAAGGGGCGCCAAAAATGCAAGAAAATCCCATTGGGCCTCCATTACCAGGATGCTAAATGAGCGAAAGCAAACAAACTAATGGCAAAGATAGGCAAATCCAATTCATAAAATTACTGTATACAAGCATAGCTTAGTAGTCCCATTTAGCTCAGTTGGTAGAGCATTGGGCTTGCAACACTAGGGTTGTGTGTTCGATTCCCACGGGGGACCAAATTGAGAATGTATGCACTCACTACTGTAAGTCGCTCTGGATAAGAGCGTCTGCTGAATTACTAAAAATGTTTTTGAAGTAGCTACCAAGTGTCATTTTCGGTGAGTGTGGACAATTACAAGCGAAAGTGAACAAGAGACATGTTACAAATGAAAAAAGTTGTGATGCATGCTTTTCTCAAGGAAGAGCAGCATGTATACACAGAGCAGAGGGGCGAAGAATGGAGGAGGAAGCACAGGAACAAAATGGCAACTGTACAGATAACTCAGATAAGAGCTCTTTGACATTTGGCAGAAAGCCGTTGTAAGATATCCGATGGCAACATTTTTATTAGAGAATTGTATACAAGTGCACCTTCATCACCTCATGTATGCCGTACAATAGAGACTTGCTGATAGATATAGACCGATGTGGACTCACGATCTCCCTGTGGACTCACCATCTCCCTATGGACTTACTATCTCTCTATGGACTCACCATCTCCCTATGGACTCACCATCTCCCTGTGGACTCACCATCTCCCTGTGGACTCACAATCTCCCTGTGGACTCACCATCTCCCTATGGACTCACCATCTCCCTGTGGACTCACCATCTCCCTATGGACTCACCATCTCCCTGTGGACTCACCATCTCCCTGTGGACTCACCATCTCCCTATGGACTCACCATCTCCATGTGGATTCACCATCTCCCTGTGGACTCACCATCTCCCTATGGACTCACCATCTCCCTGTGGACTCACCATCTCCCTGTGGACTCACCATCTCCCTATGGACTCACCATATCCCTGTGGACTCACCATCTCCCTATGGACTCACCATCTCCCTGTGGACTCACCATCTCCCTATGGACTCACCATCTCCCTGTGGACTCACCATCTCCCTTTGGACTCACCATCTCCCTATGGACTTACTATCTCTCTATGGACTCACCATCTCCCTTTGGACTCACCATCTCCCTATGGACTCACCCTATGGACTCACCATCTCCCTATGGACTCACCCTATGGACTCACCATCTCCCTGTGGACTCACCATCCCCCTATGGACTCACCATCTCCCTGTGGACTCACCATCTCCCTATGGACTTACTATCTCTCTATGGACTCACCATCTCCCTGTGGACCTACCATCTCCCTATGGACTCACCATCTCACTGTGGACTTACTATCTCTCTATGGACTCACCATCTGCCTTTGGACTCACCTTCTCCCTATGGACTCACCATCTCCCTGTGGACTCACCATCTCCCTGTGGACTCACCATCTCCCTATGGACTCACCATCTCCCTATGGACTCACCATCTCCCTGTGGACTCACCATCTCCCTATGGACTCACCATCTCCCTGTGGACTCACCATCTCCCTGTGGACTCACCATCTCCCTTTGGACTCACCATCTCCCTATGGACTTACTATCTCTCTATGGACTCACCATCTCCCTTTGCACTCACCATCTCCCTATGGACTCACCCTATGGACTCACCATCTCCCTATGGACTCACCCTATGGACTCACCATCTCCCTGTGGACTCACTATCTCCCTGTGGACTCACCATCCCCCTGTGGACTCACCATCTCCCTGTGGACTCACCATCTCCCTATGGACATACTATCTCTCTATGGACTCACCATCTCCCTGTGGACCTACCATCTCCCTATGGACTCAACATCTCACTGTGGACTTACTATCTCTCTATGGACTCACCATCTCCCTTTGGACTCACCTTCTCCAAATGGACTCACCCTATGGACTCACCATCTCCCTATGGACTCACCCTATGGACTCACCATCTCCCTGTGGACTCACCATCTCCCTGTGGACTCACTATCTCCCCGTGGACTCACCATCTCCCTGTGGACTCACCATCACCCTATGGACTCACCTATGGACTCACCATCTCCCTATGGACTCACCCTATGGACTCACCATCTCCCTATGGACTCACCCTATGGACTCACCATCTCTCTGTGGACTCACCATCTCCCTGTGGACTCACCATCTCCCTATGGACTCACCATCTCCCTTTGGACTCACCATCTCCCTTTGGACTCACCATCTCCCTTTGGACTCATCATCTCCCTATGGACTTACCATCTCCCTTTGGACTCACCATCTCCCTATGGACTCACCCTATGGACTCACCATCTCCCTATGGACTCAACCTATGGACTCACCATCTCCCTGTGGACTCACCATCTCCCTGTGGACTCACCATCTCCCTATGGACTCACCATCTCGCTGTGGACTCACCATCACCCTATGGACTCACCATCTCCCTATGGACTCACCTATGGACTCACCATCTCCCTATGGACTCACCCTATGGACACACCATCTCCCTATGGACTCACCATCTCCCTGTGTACTCACCATATGGACTCACCATCTCCCTATGGACTCACCATCTCCCTATGGACTCACCATCTCACTATGGACTCACTATATCCCTATGGACTCACCCTATGGACTCACCATCTCCCTGTGGACTCACCATATCTCTATGGACTCACCATCTCCCTATGGACTCACCCTATGGAATCACCATCTCCCTATGGACTCACCATCTCCCTCTGGACTCACCATCTCCCTATGGACTCACCATCTCCCTATGGACTCACCATCTCCCTGTGGACTCACCATCTCCCTATGGACTCACCATCTCCCTGTGGACTCACCATCTCCCTATGGACTCACCATCTCCCTGTGGACTAACCCTATGGACTCACCCTATGGACTCACCATCTCCCTATGGACTCACCATCTCCCTGTGGACTCACCATCTCCCTGTGGACTCACCATCTCCCTGTGGACTCACCATCTCCCTATGGACTCACCATCTCCCTGTGGACTCACCATCTCCCTGTGGACTCACCATCTCCCTTTGGACTCACCATCTCCCTATGGACTTACTATCTCTCTATGGACTCACCATCTCCCTTTGGACTCACCATCTCCCTATGGACTCACCCTATGGACTCACCATCTCCCTATGGACTCACCCTATGGACTCACCATCTCCCTGTGGACTCACTATCTCCCTGTGGACTCACCATCCCCCTATGGACTCACCATCTCCCTGTGGACTCACAATCTCCCTTTGGACTCACCATCTCCCTATGGACTTACTATCTCTCTATGGACTCACCATCTCCCTTTGGACTCACCATCTCCCTATGGACTCACCCTATGGACTCACCATCTCCCTATGGACTCACCATCTCCCTGTGGACTCACTATCTCCCTGTGGACTCACTATCTCCCTGTGGACTCACCATCTCCCTTTGGACTCATCATCTCCCTATGGACTCACCCTATGGACTCACCATCTCCCTGTGGACTCACTATCTCCCTGTGGACTCACCATCCCCCTATGGACTCACCATCTCCCTGTGGACTCACAATCTCCCTTTGGACTCACCATCTCCCTATGGACTTACTATCTCTCTATGGACTCACCATCTCCCTTTGGACTCACCATCTCCCTATGGACTCACCCTATGGACTCACCATCTCCCTATGGACTCACCATCTCCCTGTGGACTCACTATCTCCCTGTGGACTCACTATCTCCCTGTGGACTCACCATCTCCCTGTGGACTCACCATCTCCCTGTGGACTCACCATCTCCCCGTGGACTCACCATCTCCCTGTGGACTCACCATCACCCTATGGTCTCACCTATGGACTCACCATCTCCCTATGGACTCACCCTATGGACTCACCATCTCCCTATGGACTCACCCTATGGACTCACCATCTCTCTGTGGACTCACCATCTCCCTGTGGACTCACCATCTCCCTATGGACTCACCATCTCCCTTTGGACTCACCATCTCCCTTTGGACTCACCATCTCCCTTTGGACTCATCATCTCCCTATGGACTTACCATCTCCCTTTGGACTCACCATCTCCCTATGGACTCACCCTATGGACTCACCATCTCCCTATGGACTCTACCTATGGACTCACCATCTCCCTGTGGACTCACCATCTCCCTGTGGACTCACCATCTCCCTATGGACTCACCATCTCCCTGTGGACTCACCATCACCCTATGGACTCACCATCTCCCTATGGACTCACCTATGGACTCACCATCTCCCTATGGACTCACCCTATGGACACACCATCTCCCTATGGACTCACCATCTCCCTGTGTACTCACCACATGGACTCACCATCTCCCTATGGACTCACCATCTCCCTATGGACTCACCATCTCACTATGGACTCACTATATCCCTATGGACTCACCCTAAGGACTCACCATCTCCCTGTGGACTCACCATCTCTCTATGGACTCACCATCTCCCTATGGACTCACCCTATGGACTCACCATCACCCTATGGACTCACCATCTCCCTATGGACTCACCCTATGGACTCACCATCTCCCTTTGGACTCACCATCTCCCTGTGGACTCACCATCTCCCTATGGACTCACCATTTCCCTGTGGACTCACCATCTCCCTATGGACTCACCATCTCCCTGTGGACTCACCCTATGGACTCACCCTATGGACTCACCATCTCCCTGTGGACTCACCATCTCCCTGTGGACTCACCATCTCCCTATGGACTCACGATTTCCCTGTGGACTCACCATCTCCCTATGGACTCACCATCTCCCTTTGGACTCACCCTATGGACTCACCATCTCCCTATGGACTCACCATCTCCCTATGGACTCACCATCTCCCTGTGGACTCACCATCACCCTATGGACTCTCCATCTCCCTTTGGATTCACCATATGGACTCACCATCTCCCTGTGGACTCACCATCTCCCTATGGACTCACCATCTCCCTGTGGACTCACCATCTCCCTATGGACTCACCATCTCCCTGTGGACTCACCCTATGGACTCACCCTATGGACTCACCATCTCCCTATGGACTCACCATCTCCCTATGGACTCACCATCTCCCTGTGGACTCACCATCACCCTATGGACTCTCCATCTCCCTTTGGATTCACCATATGGACTCACCATCTCCCTGTGGACTCACCATCTCCCTATGGACTCACCATCTCCCTGTGGACTCACCATCTCCCTATGGACTCACCATCTCCCTATGGACTCACCCTATGGACTCACCATCTCCCTATGGACTCTACCTATGGACTCACCATCTCCCTGTGGACTCACCATCTCCCTGTGGACTCACCAGCTCCCTGTGGACTCACCATCTCCCTATGGACTCACCATCTCCCTGTGGACTCACCATCTCCCTGTGGACTCACCATCTCCCTTTGGACTCACCATCTCCCTATGGACTTACTATCTCTCTATGGACTCACCATCTCCCTTTGGACTCACCATCTCCCTATGGACTCACCCTATGGACTCACCATCTCCCTATGGACTCACCCTATGGACTCACCATCTCCCTGTGGACTCACTAGCTCACTGTGGACTCACCATCCCCCTATGGACTCACCATCTCCCTTTGGACTCACCATCTCCCTATGGACTCACCCTATGGACTCACCATCTCCCTATGGACTCTACCTATGGACTCACCATCTCCCTGTGGACTCACCATCTCCCTGTGGACTCACCATCTCCCTATGGACTCACCATCTCCCTGTGGACTCACCATCACCCTATGGACTCACCATCTCCCTATGGACTCACCATCTCCCTATGGACTCACCCTATGGACACACCATCTCCCTATGGACTCACCATCTCCCTGTGTACTCACCATATGGACTCACCATCTCCCTATGGACTCACCATCTCCCTATGGACTCACCATCTCACTATGGACTCACTATATCCCTATGGACTCACCCTATGGACTCACCATCTCCCTGTGGACTCACCATCTCTCTATGGACTCACCATCTCCCTATGGACTCACCCTATGGACTCACCATCACCCTATGGACTCACCATCTCCCTATGGACTCACCCTATGGACTCACCATCTCCCTATGGACTCACCATTTCCCTTTGGACTCACCATCTCCCTGTGGACTCACCATCTCCCTGTGGACTCACCATCTCCCTATGGACTCACCATCTCCCTGTGGACTCACCCTATGGACTCACCCTATGGACTCACCATCTCCCTATGGACTCACCATCTCCCTGTGGACTCACCATCTCCCTGTGGACTCACCATCTCCCTATGGACTCACGATTTCCCTGTGGACTCACCATCTCCCTATGGACTCACCATCTCCCTTTGGACTCACCCTATGGACTCACCATCTCCCTATGGACTCACCATCTCCCTATGGACTCACCATCTCCCTGTGGACTCACCATCACCCTATGGACTCACCATCTCCCTATGGATTCACCCTATGGACTCACCATCTCCCTGTGGACTCACCATCTCCCTATGGACTCACCATCTCCCTGTGGACTCACCATCTCCCTATGGACTCACCATCTCCCTGTGGACTCACCCTATGGACTCACCCTATGGACTCACCATCTCCCTATGGACTCACCATCTCCCTTTGGACTCACCCTATGGACTCACCATCTCCCTATGGACTCACCATCTCCCTATGGACTCACCATCTCCCTGTGGACTCACCATCACCCTATGGACTCACCATCTCCCTTTGGATTCACCCTATGGACTCACCATCTCCCTGTGGACTCACCATCTCCCTATGGACTCACCATCTCCCTGTGGACTCACCATCTCCCTATGGACTCACCATCTCCCTGTGGACTCACCCTATGGACTCACCCTATGGACTCACCATCTCCCTATGGACTCACCATCTCCCTGTGGACTCACCATCTCCCTGTGGACTCACCAGCTCCCTGTGGACTCACCATCTCCCTATGGACTCACCATCTCCCTGTGGACTCACCATCTCCCTGTGGACTCACCATCTCCCTTTGGACTCACCATCTCCCTATGGAATCACCCTATGGACTCACCATCTCCCTATGGACTCACCCTATGGACTCACCATCTCCCTGTGGACTCACTAGCTCCCTGTGGACTCACCATCCCCCTATGGACTCACCATCTCCCTTTGGACTCACCATCTCCCTATGGACTCACCCTATGGACTCACCATCTCCCTATGGACTCTACCTATGGACTCACCATCTCCCTGTGGACTCACCATCTCCCTGTGGACTCACCATCTCCCTATGGACTCACCATCTCCCTGTGGACTCACCATCACCCTATGGACTCACCATCTCCCTATGGACTCACCTATGGACTCACCATCTCCCTATGGACTCACCCTATGGACACACCATCTCCCTATGGACTCACCATCTCCCTGTGTACTCACCATATGGACTAACCATCTCCCTATGGACTCACCATCTCACTATGGACTCACTATATCCCTATGGACTCACCATCTCCCTATGGACTCACCATCTCCCTGTGGACTCACCCTATGGACTCACCCTATGGACTCACCATCTCCCTATGGACTCACCATCTCCCTGTGGACTCACCATCTCCCTGTGGACTCACCAGCTCCCTGTGGACTCACCATCTCCCTATGGACTCACCATCTCCCTGTGGACTCACCATCTCCCTGTGGACTCACCATCTCCCTTTGGACTCACCATCTCCCTATGGACTTACTATCTCTCTATGGACTCACCATCTCCCTTTGGACTCACCATCTCCCTATGGAATCACCCTATGGACTCACCATCTCCCTATGGACTCACCCTATGGACTCACCATCTCCCTGTGGACTCACTAGCTCCCTGTGGACTCACCATCCCCCTATGGACTCACCATCTCCCTTTGGACTCACCATCTCCCTATGGACTCACCCTATGGACTCACCATCTCCCTATGGACTCTACCTATGGACTCACCATCTCCCTGTGGACTCACCATCTCCCTGTGGACTCACCATCTCCCTATGGACTCACCATCTCCCTGTGGACTCACCATCACCCTATGGACTCACCATCTCCCTATGGACTCACCTATGGACTCACCATCTCCCTATGGACTCACCCTATGGACACACCATCTCCCTATGGACTCACCATCTCCCTATGGACTCACCCTATGGACTCACCATCTCCCTGTGGACTCACTAGCTCCCTGTGGACTCACCATCCCCCTATGGACTCACCATCTCCCTTTGGACTCACCATCTCCCTATGGACTCACCCTATGGACTCACCATCTCCCTATGGACTCACCCTATGGACACACCATCTCCCTATGGACTCACCATCTCCCTGTGTACTCACCATATGGACTCACCATCTCCCTATGGACTCACCATCTCCCTATGGACTCACCATCTCACTATGGACTCACTATATCCCTATGGACTCACCCTATGGACTCACCATCTCCCTGTGGACTCACCATCTCTCTATGGACTCACCATCTCCCTATGGACTCACCCTATGGACTCACCATCACCCTATGGACTCACCATCTCCCTATGGACTCACCCTATGGACTCACCATCTCCCTATGGACTCACCATTTCCCTTTGGACTCACCATCTCCCTGTGGACTCACCATCTCCCTGTGGACTCACCATCTCCCTATGGACTCACCATCTCCCTGTGGACTCACCCTATGGACTCACCCTATGGACTCACCATCTCCCTATGGACTCACCATCTCCCTGTGGACTCACCATCTCCCTGTGGACTCACCATCTCCCTATGGACTCACGATTTCCCTGTGGACTCACCATCTCCCTATGGACTCACCATCTCCCTTTGGACTCACCCTATGGACTCACCATCTCCCTATGGACTCACCATCTCCCTATGGACTCACCATCTCCCTGTGGACTCACCATCACCCTATGGACTCACCATCTCCCTATGGATTCACCCTATGGACTCACCATCTCCCTGTGGACTCACCATCTCCCTATGGACTCACCATCTCCCTGTGGACTCACCATCTCCCTATGGACTCACCATCTCCCTGTGGACTCACCCTATGGACTCACCCTATGGACTCACCATCTCCCTATGGACTCACCATCTCCCTTTGGACTCACCCTATGGACTCACCATCTCCCTATGGACTCACCATCTCCCTATGGACTCACCATCTCCCTGTGGACTCACCATCACCCTATGGACTCACCATCTCCCTTTGGATTCACCCTATGGACTCACCATCTCCCTGTGGACTCACCATCTCCCTATGGACTCACCATCTCCCTGTGGACTCACCATCTCCCTATGGACTCACCATCTCCCTGTGGACTCACCCTATGGACTCACCCTATGGACTCACCATCTCCCTATGGACTCACCATCTCCCTGTGGACTCACCATCTCCCTGTGGACTCACCAGCTCCCTGTGGACTCACCATCTCCCTATGGACTCACCATCTCCCTGTGGACTCACCATCTCCCTGTGGACTCACCATCTCCCTTTGGACTCACCATCTCCCTATGGAATCACCCTATGGACTCACCATCTCCCTATGGACTCACCCTATGGACTCACCATCTCCCTGTGGACTCACTAGCTCCCTGTGGACTCACCATCCCCCTATGGACTCACCATCTCCCTTTGGACTCACCATCTCCCTATGGACTCACCCTATGGACTCACCATCTCCCTATGGACTCTACCTATGGACTCACCATCTCCCTGTGGACTCACCATCTCCCTGTGGACTCACCATCTCCCTATGGACTCACCATCTCCCTGTGGACTCACCATCACCCTATGGACTCACCATCTCCCTATGGACTCACCTATGGACTCACCATCTCCCTATGGACTCACCCTATGGACACACCATCTCCCTATGGACTCACCATCTCCCTGTGTACTCACCATATGGACTAACCATCTCCCTATGGACTCACCATCTCACTATGGACTCACTATATCCCTATGGACTCACCATCTCCCTATGGACTCACCATCTCCCTGTGGACTCACCCTATGGACTCACCCTATGGACTCACCATCTCCCTATGGACTCACCATCTCCCTGTGGACTCACCATCTCCCTGTGGACTCACCAGCTCCCTGTGGACTCACCATCTCCCTATGGACTCACCATCTCCCTGTGGACTCACCATCTCCCTGTGGACTCACCATCTCCCTTTGGACTCACCATCTCCCTATGGACTTACTATCTCTCTATGGACTCACCATCTCCCTTTGGACTCACCATCTCCCTATGGAATCACCCTATGGACTCACCATCTCCCTATGGACTCACCCTATGGACTCACCATCTCCCTGTGGACTCACTAGCTCCCTGTGGACTCACCATCCCCCTATGGACTCACCATCTCCCTTTGGACTCACCATCTCCCTATGGACTCACCCTATGGACTCACCATCTCCCTATGGACTCTACCTATGGACTCACCATCTCCCTGTGGACTCACCATCTCCCTGTGGACTCACCATCTCCCTATGGACTCACCATCTCCCTGTGGACTCACCATCACCCTATGGACTCACCATCTCCCTATGGACTCACCTATGGACTCACCATCTCCCTATGGACTCACCCTATGGACACACCATCTCCCTATGGACTCACCATCTCCCTGTGTACTCACCATATGGACTCACCATCTCCCTATGGACTCACCATCTCACTATGGACTCACTATATCCCTATGGACTCACCCTATGGACTCACCATCTCCTTGTGGACACACCATCTCTCTATGGACTCACCATCTCCCTATGGACTCACCCTATGGACTCACCTTCACCCTATGGACTCACCATCTCCCTATGGACTCACCCTATGGACTCACCATCTCCCTATGGACTCACCATCTCCCTTTGGACTCACCATCTCCCTGTGGACTCACCATCTCCCTATGGACTCACCATCTCCCTGTGGACTCACCATCTCCCTATGGACTCACCATCTCCCTGTGGACTCACCCTATGGACTCACCCTATGGACTCACCATCTCCCTATGGACTCACCATCTCCCTGTGGACTCACCATCTCCCTGTGGACTCACCATCTCCCTATGGACTCACGATTTCCCTGTGGACTCACCATCTCCCTATGGACTCACCATCTCCCTTTGGACTCACCCTATGGACTCACCATCTCCCTATGGACTCACCATCTCCCTATGGACTCACCATCTCCCTGTGGACTCACCATCACCCTATGGACTCACCATCTCCCTATGGATTCACCCTATGGACTCACCATCTCCCTGTGGACTCACCATCTCCCTATGGACTCACCATCTCCCTGTGGACTCACCATCTCCCTATGGACTCACCATCTCCCTGTGGACTCACCCTATGGACTCACCCTATGGACTCACCATCTCCCTATGGACTCACCATCTCCCTGTGGACTCACCATCTCCCTGTGGACTCACCATCTCCCTGTGGACTCACCATCTCCCTATGGACTCACCATCTCCCTGTGGACTCACCATCTCCCTTTGGACTCACCATCTCCCTATGGACTCACCCTATGGACTCACCATCTCCCTATGGACTCACCCTATGGACTCACCATCTCCCTGTGGACTCACTATCTCCCTGTGGACTCACCATCCCCCTATGGACTCACCATCTCCCTGTGGACTCACCATCTCCCTATGGACTTACTATCTCTCTATGGACTCACCATCTCCCTGTGGACCTACCATCTCCCTATGGACTCACCATCTCACTGTGGACTTACTATCTCTCTATGGACTCACCATCTCCCTTTGGACTCACCTTCTCCCTATGGACTCACCATCTCCCCGTGGACTCACCATCTCCCTGTGGACTCACCATCTCCCTATGGACTCACCATCTCCCTATGGACTCACCATCTCCCTATGGACTCACCATCTCCCTGTGGACTCACCATCTCCCTATGGACTCACCATCTCCCTGTGGACTCACCATCTCCCTGTGGACTCACCATCTCCCTTTGGACTCACCATCTCCCTATGGACTTACTATCTCTCTATGGACTCACCATCTCCCTTTGGACTCACCTTCTCCCTATGGACTCACCCTATGGACTCACCATCTCCCTATGGACTCACCCTATGGACTCACCATCTCCCTGTGGACTCACTGTCTCCCTGTGGACTCACCATCCCCCTGTGGACTCACCATCTCCCTGTGGACTCACCATCTCCCTATGGACATACTATCTCTCTATGGACTCACCACCTCCCTGTGGACCTACCATCTCCCTATGGACTCACCATCTCACTGTGGACTTACTATCTCTCTATGGACTCACCATCTCCCTTTGCACTCACCTTCTCCAAATGGACTCACCCTATGGACTCACCATCTCCCTATGGACTCACCCTATGGACTCACCATCTCCCTGTGGACTCACCATCTCCCTGTGGACTCACCATCTCCCTGTGGACTCACCATCTCCCCGTGGACTCACCATCTCCCTGTGGACTCACCATCACCCTATGGACTCACCTATGGACTCACCTTCTCACTATGGACTCACCCTATGGACTCACCATCTCCCTATGGACTCACCCTATGGACTCACCATCTCTCTGTGGACTCACCATCTCCCTGTGGACTCACCATCTCCCTATGGACTCACCATCTCCCTTTGGACTCACCATCTCCCTTTGGACTCACCCTATGGACTCACCCTATGGACTCACCATCTCCCTATGGACTCACCATCTCCCTGTGGACTCACCATCTCCCTGTGGACCTACCATCTCCCTATGGACTCACCATCTCACTGTGGACGTACTATCTCTCTATGGACTCACCATCTCCCTTTGGACTCACCTTCTCCAAATGGACTCACCCTATGGACTCACCATCTCCCTATGGACTCACCCTATGGACTCACCATCTCCCTGTGGACTCACCATCTCCCCGTGGACTCACCATCTCCCTGTGGACTCACCATCTCCCTGTGGACTCAACCTATGGACTCACCCTATGGACTCACCATCTCCCTATGGACTCACCATCTCCCTGTGGACTCACCATCTCCCTGTGGACTCACCATCTCCCTATGGACTCACAATTTCCCTGTGGACTCACCATCTCCCTATGGACTCACCATCTCCCTATGGACTCACCCTATGGACTCACCATCTCCCTATGGACTCACCATCTCCCTTTGGACTCAGCATCTCCCTGTGGACTCACCATCTCCCTATGGACTCACCATCTCCCTGTGGACTCACCATCTCCCTATGGACTCACCATCTCCCTGTGGACTCACCCTATGGACTCACCGTATGGACTCACCATCTCCCTATGGACTCACCATCTCCCTGTGGACTCACCATCTCCCAGTGGACTCACCATCTCCCTATGGACTCACGATTTCCCTATGGACTCACCATCTCCCTATGGACTCACCATCTCCCTTTGGACTCACCCTATGGACTCACCATCTCCCTATGGACTCACCATCTCCCTATGGACTCACCATCTCCCTGTGGACTCACCATCACCCTATGGACTCACCATCTCCCTATGGATTCACCCTATGGACTCACCATCTCCCTGTGGACTCACCATCTCCCTATGGACTCACCATCTCCCTGTGGACTCACCATCTCCCTATGGACTCACCATCTCCCTGTGGACTCACCCTATGGACTCACCCTATGGACTCACCATCTCCCTATGGACTCACCATCTCCCTTTGGACTCACCCTATGGACTCACCATCTCCCTATGGACTCACCATCTCCCTATGGACTCACCATCTCCCTGTGGACTCACCATCACCCTATGGACTCACCATCTCCCTTTGGATTCACCCTATGGACTCACCATCTCCCTGTGGACTCACCATCTCCCTATGGACTCACCATCTCCCTGTGGACTTACCATCTCCCTATGGACTCACCATCTCCCTGTGGACTCACCCTATGGACTCACCCTATGGACTCACCATCTCCCTATGGACTCACCATCTCCCTGTGGACTCACCATCTCCCTGTGGACTCACCAGCTCCCTGTGGACTCACCATCTCCCTATGGACTCACCATCTCCCTGTGGACTCACCATCTCCCTGTGGACTCACCATCTCCCTTTGGACTCACCATCTCCCTATGGACTTACTATCTCTCTATGGACTCACCATCTCCCTTTGGACTCACCATCTCCCTATGGACTCACCCTATGGACTCACCATCTCCCTATGGACTCACCCTATGGACTCACCATCTCCCTGTGGACTCACTATCTCCCTGTGGACTCACCATCCCCCTATGGACTCACCATCTCCCTTTGGACTCACCATCTCCCTATGGACTCACCCTATGGACTCACCATCTCCCTATGGACTCTACCTATGGACTCACCATCTCCCTGTGGACTCACCATCTCCCTGTGGACTCACCATCTCCCTATGGACTCACCATCTCCCTGTGGACTCACCATCACCCTTTGGACTCACCATCTCCCTATGGACTCACCTATGGACTCACCATCTCCCTATGGACTCACCCTATGGACACACCATCTCCCTATGGACTCACCATCTCCCTGTGTACTCACCATATGGACTCACCATCTCCCTATGGACTCACCATCTCCCTATGGACTCACCATCTCACTATGGACTCACTATATCCCTATGGACTCACCCTATGGACTCACCATCTCCCTGTGGACTCACCATCTCTCTATGGACTCACCATCTCCCTATGGCCTCACCCTATGGACTCACCATCACCCTATGGACTCACCATCTCCCTATGGACTCACCCTATGGACTCACCATCTCCCTATGGACTCACCATCTCCCTTTGGACTCACCATCTCCCTGTGGACTCACCATCTCCCTATGGACTCACTATCTCCCTGTGGACTCACCATCTCCCTATGGACTCACCATCTCCCTGTGGACTCACCCTATGGACTCACCCTATGGACTCACCATCTCCCTATGGACTCACCATCTCCCTGTGGACTCACCATCTCCCTGTGGACTCACCATCTCCCTATGGACTCACGATTTCCCTGTGGACTCACCATCTCCCTATGGACTCACCATCTCCCTTTGGACTCACCCTATGGACTCACCATCTCCCTTTGGACTCACCCTATGGACTCACCATCTCCCTATGGACTCACCATCTCCCTATGGACTCACCATCTCCCTGTGGACTCACCATCACCCTATGGACTCACCATCTCCCTATGGATTCACCCTATGGACTCACCATCTCCCTGTGGACTCACCATCTCCCTATGGACTCACCATCTCCCTGTGGACTCACCATCTCCCTATGGACTCACCATCTCCCTGTGGACTCACCCTATGGACTCACCATCTCCCTATGGACTCACCATCTCCCTGTGGACTCACCATCTCCCTGTGGACTCACCATCTCCCTGTGGACTCACCATCTCCCTATGGACTCACCATCTCCCTGTGGACTCACCATCTCCCTGTGGACTCACCATCTCCCTTTGGACTCACCATCTCCCTATGGACTTACTATCTCTCTATGGACTCACCATCTCCCTTTGGACTCACCATCTCCCTATGGACTCACCCTATGGACTCACCATCTCCCTATGGACTCACCCTATGGACTCACCATCTCCCTGTGGACTCACTATCTCCCTGTGGACTCACCATCCCCCTATGGACTCACCATCTCCCTGTGGACTCACCATCTCCCTATGGACTTACTATCTCTCTATGGACTCACCATCTCCCTGTGGACCTACCATCTCCCTATGGACTCACCATCTCACTGTGGACTTACTATCTCTCTATGGACTCACCATCTCCCTTTGGACTCACCTTCTCCCTATGGACTCACCATCTCCCCGTGGACTCACCATCTCCCTGTGGACTCACCATCTCCCTATGGACTCACCATCTCCCTATGGACTCACCATCTCCCTATGGACTCACCATCTCCCTGTGGACTAACCATCTCCCTATGGACTCACCATCTCCCTGTGGACTCACCATCTCCCTGTGGACTCACCATCTCCCTTTGGACTCACCATCTCCCTATGGACTTACTATCTCTCTATGGACTCACCATCTCCCTATGGACTCACCATCTCCCTGTGGACTCACCATCTCCCTATGGACTCACCATCTCCCTGTGGACTCACCATCTCCCTGTGGACTCACCATCTCCCTTTGGACTCACCATCTCCCTATGGACTTACTATCTCTCTATGGACTCACCATCTCCCTTTGGACTCACCTTCTCCCTATGGACTCACCCTATGGACTCACCATCTTCCTATGGACTCACCCTATGGACTCACCATCTCCCTGTGGACTCACTGTCTCCCTGTGGACTCACCATCCCCCTGTGGACTCACCATCTCCCTGTGGACTCACCATCTCCCTATGGACATACTATCTCTCTATGGACTCACCATCTCCCTGTGGACCTATCATCTCCCTATGGACTCACCATCTCACTGTGGACTTACTATCTCTCTATGGACTCACCATCTCCCTTTGGACTCACCTTTTCCAAATGGACTCACCCTATGGACTCACCATCTCCCTATGGACTCACCCTATGGACTCACCATCTCCCTGTGGACTCACCATCTCCCCGTGGACTCACCATCTCCCCGTGGACTCACCATCTCCCTGTGGACTCACCATCACCCTATGGACTCACCTATGGACTCACCTTCTCCCTATGGACTCACCCTATGGACTCACCATCTCCCTATGGACTCACCCTATGGACTCACCATCTCTCTGTGGACTCACCATCTCCCTGTGGACTCACCATCTCCCTATGGACTCACCATCTCCCTTTGGACTCACCATCTCCCTTTGGACTCACCCTATGGACTCACCCTATGGACTCACCATCTCCCTATGGACTCACCATCTCCCTGTGGACTCACCATCTCCCTGTGGACCTACCATCTCCCTATGGACTCACCATCTCACTGTGGACTTACTATCTCTCTATGGACTCACCATCTCCCTTTGGACTCACCTTCTCCAAATGGACTCACCCTATGGACTCACCATCTCCCTATGGACTCACCCTATGGACTCACCATCTCCCTGTGGACTCACCATCTCCCCGTGGACTCACCATCTCCCTGTGGACTCACCATCACCCTATGGACTCACCTATGGACTCACCATCTCCCTATGGACTGACCCTATGGACTCACCATCTCCCTATGGACTCACCATCTCTCTGTGGACTCACCATCTCCCTGTGGACTCACCATCTCCCTATGGACTCACCATCTCCCTTTGGACTCACCATCTCCCTTTGGACCTACCATCTCCCTTTGGACTCATCATCTCCCTATGGACTCACCATCTCCCTGTGGACTCACCATCTCCCCGTGGACTCACCATCTCCCCGTGGACTCACCATCTCCCTGTGGACTCACCATCACCCTATGGACTCACCTATGGACTCACCTTCTCCCTATGGACTCACCCTATGGACTCACCATCTCCCTATGGACTCACCCTATGGACTCACCATCTCTCTGTGGACTCACCATCTCCCTGTGGACTCACCATCTCCCTATGGACTCACCATCTCCCTTTGGACTCACCATCTCCCTTTGGACTCACCCTATGGACTCACCCTATGGACTCACCATCTCCCTATGGACTCACCATCTCCCTGTGGACTCACCATCTCCCTGTGGACCTACCATCTCCCTATGGACTCACCATCTCACTGTGGACTTACTATCTCTCTATGGACTCACCATCTCCCTTTGGACTCACCTTCTCCAAATGGACTCACCCTATGGACTCACCATCTCCCTATGGACTCACCCTATGGACTCACCATCTCCCTGTGGACTCACCATCTCCCCGTGGACTCACCATCTCCCTGTGGACTCACCATCACCCTATGGACTCACCTATGGACTCACCATCTCCCTATGGACTCACCCTATGGACTCACCATCTCCCTATGGACTCACCATCTCTCTGTGGACTCACCATCTCCCTGTGGACTCACCATCTCCCTATGGACTCACCATCTCCCTTTGGACTCACCATCTCCCTTTGGACCTACCATCTCCCTTTGGACTCATCATCTCCCTATGGACTTACCATCTCCCTTTGGACTCACCATCTCCCTATGGACTCACTCTATGGACTCACCATCTCCCTGTGGACTCACCATCTCCCTGTGGACTCACCATCTCCCTATGGACTCACCATCTCCCTGTGGACTCACCATCACCCTATGGACTCACCATCTCCCTATGGACTCACCTATGGACTCACCATCTCCCTATGGACTCACCCTATGGACACACCATCTCCCTATGGACTCACCATCTCCCTGTGTACTCACCATATGGACTCACCATCTCCCTATGGACTCACCATCTCCCTATGGACTCACCATCTCACTATGGACTCATTATATCCCTATGGACTCACCCTATGGACTCACCATCTCCCTGTGGACTCACCATCTCTCTATGGACTCACCATCTCACTGTGGACTTACTATCTCTCTATGGACTCACCATCTCCCTTTGGACTCACCTTCTCCAAATGGACTCACCCTATGGACTCACCATCTCCCTATGGACTCACCCTATGGACTCACCATCTCCCTGTGGACTCACCATCTCCCCGTGGACTCACCATCTCCCTGTGGACTCACCATCACCCTATGGACTCACCTATGGACTCACCATCTTCCTATGGACTCACCCTATGGACTCACCATCTCTCTGTGGACTCACCATCTCCCTGTGGACTCACCATCTCCCTATGGACTCACCATCTCCCTTTGGACTCACCATCTCCCTTTGGACTCACCATCTCCCTTTGGACTCATCATCTCCCTATGGACTTACCATCTCCCTTTGGACTCACCATCTCCCTATGGACTCAACCTATGGACTCACCATCTCCCTATGGACTCACCCTATGGACTCACCATCTCCCTGTGGACTCACCATCTCCCTGTGGACTCACCATCTCCCTATGGACTCACCATCTCCCTATGGACTCACCCTATGGACTCACCATCTCCCTGTGGACTCACTATCTCCCTGTGGACTCACCATCCCCCTATGGACTCACCATCTCCCTGTGGACTCACCATCTCCCTATGGACTTACTATCTCTCTATGGACTCACCATCTCCCTGTGGACCTACCATCTCCCTATGGACTCACCATCTCACTGTGGACTTACTATCTCTCTATGGACTCACCATCTCCCTTTGGACTCACCTTCTCCCTATGGACTCACCATCTCCCCGTGGACTCACCATCTCCCTGTGGACTCACCATCTCCCTATGGACTCACCATCTCCCTATGGACTCACCATCTCCCTATGGACTCACCATCTCCCTGTGGACTCACCATCTCCCTATGGACTCACCATCTCCCTGTGGACTCACCATCTCCCTGTGGACTCACCATCTCCCTTTGGACTCACCATCTCCCTATGGACTTACTATCTCTCTATGGACTCACCATCTCCCTTTGGACTCACCTTCTCCCTATGGACTCACCCTATGGACTCACCATCTTCCTATGGACTCACCCTATGGACTCACCATCTCCCTGTGGACTCACTGTCTCCCTGTGGACTCACCATCCCCCTGTGGACTCACCATCTCCCTGTGGACTCACCATCTCCCTATGGACATACTATCTCTCTATGGACTCACCATCTCCCTGTGGACCTACCATCTCCCTATGGACTCACCATCTCACTGTGGACTTACTATCTCTCTATGGACTCACCATCTCCCTTTGGACTCACCTTCTCCAAATGGACTCACCCTATGGACTCACCATCTCCCTGTGGACTCACTATCTCCCTGTGGACTCACCATCCCCCTGTGGACTCACCATCTCCCGGTGGACTCAACATCTCCCTATGGACATACTATCTCTCTATGGACTCACCATCTCCCTGTGGACCTACCATCTCCCTATGGACTCAACATCTCACTGTGGACTTACTATCTCTCTATGGACTCACCATCTGCCTTTGGACTCACCTTCTCCCTATGGACTCACCATCTCCCTGTGGACTCACCATCTCCCTGTGGACTCACCATCTCCCTATGGACTCACCATCTCCCTATGGACTCACCATCTCGCTGTGGACTCACCATCACCCTATGGACTCACCATCTCCCTATGGACTCACCTATGGACTCACCATCTCCCTATGGACTCACCCTATGGACACACCATCTCCCTATGGACTCACCATCTCCCTGTGTACTCACCATATGGACTCACCATCTCCCTATGGACTCACCATCTCCCTATGGACTCACCATCTCACTATGGACTCACTATATCCCTATGGACTCACCCTATGGACTCACCATCTCCCTGTGGCATCACCATATCTCTATGGACTCACCATCTCCCTATGGACTCACCCTATGGACTCACCATCACCCTATGGACTCACCATCTCCCTATGGACTCACCATCTCGCTGTGGACTCACCATCACCCTATGGACTCACCATCTCCCTATGGACTCACCTATGGACTCACCATCTCCCTATGGACTCACCCTATGGACACACCATCTCCCTATGGACTCACCATCTCCCTGTGTACTCACCATATGGACTCACCATCTCCCTATGGACTCACCATCTCCCTATGGACTCACCATCTCACTATGGACTCACTATATCCCTATGGACTCACCCTATGGACTCACCATCACCCTATGGACTCACCATCTCCCTATGGACTCACCTATGGACTCACCATCTCCCTATGGACTGACCCTATGGACTCACCATCTCCCTATGGACTCACCATCTCTCTGTGGACTCACCATCTCCCTGTGGACTCACCATCTCCCTATGGACTCACCATCTCCCTTTGGACTCACCATCTCCCTTTGGACCTACCATCTCCCTTTGGACTCATCATCTCCCTATGGACTCACCATCTCCCTGTGGACTCACCATCTCCCCGTGGACTCACCATCTCCCCGTGGACTCACCATCTCCCTGTGGACTCACCATCACCCTATGGACTCACCTATGGACTCACCTTCTCCCTATGGACTCACCCTATGGACTCACCATCTCCCTATGGACTCACCCTATGGACTCACCATCTCTCTGTGGACTCACCATCTCCCTGTGGACTCACCATCTCCCTATGGACTCACCATCTCCCTTTGGACTCACCATCTCCCTTTGGACTCACCCTATGGACTCACCCTATGGACTCACCATCTCCCTATGGACTCACCATCTCCCTGTGGACTCACCATCTCCCTGTGGACCTACCATCTCCCTATGGACTCACCATCTCACTGTGGACTTACTATCTCTCTATGGACTCACCATCTCCCTTTGGACTCACCTTCTCCAAATGGACTCACCCTATGGACTCACCATCTCCCTATGGACTCACCCTATGGACTCACCATCTCCCTGTGGACTCACCATCTCCCCGTGGACTCACCATCTCCCTGTGGACTCACCATCACCCTATGGACTCACCTATGGACTCACCATCTCCCTATGGACTCACCCTATGGACTCACCATCTCCCTATGGACTCACCATCTCTCTGTGGACTCACCATCTCCCTGTGGACTCACCATCTCCCTATGGACTCACCATCTCCCTTTGGACTCACCATCTCCCTTTGGACCTACCATCTCCCTTTGGACTCATCATCTCCCTATGGACTTACCATCTCCCTTTGGACTCACCATCTCCCTATGGACTCACTCTATGGACTCACCATCTCCCTGTGGACTCACCATCTCCCTGTGGACTCACCATCTCCCTATGGACTCACCATCTCCCTGTGGACTCACCATCACCCTATGGACTCACCATCTCCCTATGGACTCACCTATGGACTCACCATCTCCCTATGGACTCACCCTATGGACACACCATCTCCCTATGGACTCACCATCTCCCTGTGTACTCACCATATGGACTCACCATCTCCCTATGGACTCACCATCTCCCTATGGACTCACCATCTCACTATGGACTCATTATATCCCTATGGACTCACCCTATGGACTCACCATCTCCCTGTGGACTCACCATCTCTCTATGGACTCACCATCTCACTGTGGACTTACTATCTCTCTATGGACTCACCATCTCCCTTTGGACTCACCTTCTCCAAATGGACTCACCCTATGGACTCACCATCTCCCTATGGACTCACCCTATGGACTCACCATCTCCCTGTGGACTCACCATCTCCCCGTGGACTCACCATCTCCCTGTGGACTCACCATCACCCTATGGACTCACCTATGGACTCACCATCTTCCTATGGACTCACCCTATGGACTCACCATCTCTCTGTGGACTCACCATCTCGCTGTGGACTCACCATCTCCCTATGGACTCACCATCTCCCTTTGGACTCACCATCTCCCTTTGGACTCACCATCTCCCTTTGGACTCATCATCTCCCTATGGACTTACCATCTCCCTTTGGACTCACCATCTCCCTATGGACTCAACCTATGGACTCACCATCTCCCTATGGACTCACCCTATGGACTCACCATCTCCCTGTGGACTCACCATCTCCCTGTGGACTCACCATCTCCCTATGGACTCACCATCTCCCTATGGACTCACCCTATGGACTCACCATCTCCCTGTGGACTCACTATCTCCCTGTGGACTCACCATCCCCCTATGGACTCACCATCTCCCTGTGGACTCACCATCTCCCTATGGACTTACTATCTCTCTATGGACTCACCATCTCCCTGTGGACCTACCATCTCCCTATGGACTCACCATCTCACTGTGGACTTACTATCTCTCTATGGACTCACCATCTCCCTTTGGACTCACCTTCTCCCTATGGACTCACCATCTCCCCGTGGACTCACCATCTCCCTGTGGACTCACCATCTCCCTATGGACTCACCATCTCCCTATGGACTCACCATCTCCCTATGGACTCACCATCTCCCTGTGGACTCACCATCTCCCTATGGACTCACCATCTCCCTGTGGACTCACCATCTCCCTGTGGACTCACCATCTCCCTTTGGACTCACCATCTCCCTATGGACTTACTATCTCTCTATGGACTCACCATCTCCCTTTGGACTCACCTTCTCCCTATGGACTCACCCTATGGACTCACCATCTTCCTATGGACTCACCCTATGGACTCACCATCTCCCTGTGGACTCACTGTCTCCCTGTGGACTCACCATCCCCCTGTGGACTCACCATCTCCCTGTGGACTCACCATCTCCCTATGGACATACTATCTCTCTATGGACTCACCATCTCCCTGTGGACCTACCATCTCCCTATGGACTCACCATCTCACTGTGGACTTACTATCTCTCTATGGACTCACCATCTCCCTTTGGACTCACCTTCTCCAAATGGACTCACCCTATGGACTCACCATCACCCTATGGACTCACCATCTCCCTATGGACTCACCTATGGACTCACCATCTCCCTATGGACTGACCCTATGGACTCACCATCTCCCTATGGACTCACCATCTCTCTGTGGACTCACCATCTCCCTGTGGACTCACCATCTCCCTATGGACTCACCATCTCCCTTTGGACTCACCATCTCCCTTTGGACCTACCATCTCCCTTTGGACTCATCATCTCCCTATGGACTCACCATCTCCCTGTGGACTCACCATCTCCCCGTGGACTCACCATCTCCCCGTGGACTCACCATCTCCCTGTGGACTCACCATCACCCTATGGACTCACCTATGGACTCACCTTCTCCCTATGGACTCACCCTATGGACTCACCATCTCCCTATGGACTCACCCTATGGACTCACCATCTCTCTGTGGACTCACCATCTCCCTGTGGACTCACCATCTCCCTATGGACTCACCATCTCCCTTTGGACTCACCATCTCCCTTTGGACTCACCCTATGGACTCACCCTATGGACTCACCATCTCCCTATGGACTCACCATCTCCCTGTGGACTCACCATCTCCCTGTGGACCTACCATCTCCCTATGGACTCACCATCTCACTGTGGACTTACTATCTCTCTATGGACTCACCATCTCCCTTTGGACTCACCTTCTCCAAATGGACTCACCCTATGGACTCACCATCTCCCTATGGACTCACCCTATGGACTCACCATCTCCCTGTGGACTCACCATCTCCCCGTGGACTCACCATCTCCCTGTGGACTCACCATCACCCTATGGACTCACCTATGGACTCACCATCTCCCTATGGACTCACCCTATGGACTCACCATCTCCCTATGGACTCACCATCTCTCTGTGGACTCACCATCTCCCTGTGGACTCACCATCTCCCTATGGACTCACCATCTCCCTTTGGACTCACCATCTCCCTTTGGACCTACCATCTCCCTTTGGACTCATCATCTCCCTATGGACTTACCATCTCCCTTTGGACTCACCATCTCCCTATGGACTCACTCTATGGACTCACCATCTCCCTGTGGACTCACCATCTCCCTGTGGACTCACCATCTCCCTATGGACTCACCATCTCCCTGTGGACTCACCATCACCCTATGGACTCACCATCTCCCTATGGACTCACCTATGGACTCACCATCTCCCTATGGACTCACCCTATGGACACACCATCTCCCTATGGACTCACCATCTCCCTGTGTACTCACCATATGGACTCACCATCTCCCTATGGACTCACCATCTCCCTATGGACTCACCATCTCACTATGGACTCATTATATCCCTATGGACTCACCCTATGGACTCACCATCTCCCTGTGGACTCACCATCTCTCTATGGACTCACCATCTCACTGTGGACTTACTATCTCTCTATGGACTCACCATCTCCCTTTGGACTCACCTTCTCCAAATGGACTCACCCTATGGACTCACCATCTCCCTATGGACTCACCCTATGGACTCACCATCTCCCTGTGGACTCACCATCTCCCCGTGGACTCACCATCTCCCTGTGGACTCACCATCACCCTATGGACTCACCTATGGACTCACCATCTTCCTATGGACTCACCCTATGGACTCACCATCTCTCTGTGGACTCACCATCTCCCTGTGGACTCACCATCTCCCTATGGACTCACCATCTCCCTTTGGACTCACCATCTCCCTTTGGACTCACCATCTCCCTTTGGACTCATCATCTCCCTATGGACTTACCATCTCCCTTTGGACTCACCATCTCCCTATGGACTCAACCTATGGACTCACCATCTCCCTATGGACTCACCCTATGGACTCACCATCTCCCTGTGGACTCACCATCTCCCTGTGGACTCACCATCTCCCTATGGACTCACCATCTCCCTATGGACTCACCCTATGGACTCACCATCTCCCTGTGGACTCACTATCTCCCTGTGGACTCACCATCCCCCTATGGACTCACCATCTCCCTGTGGACTCACCATCTCCCTATGGACTTACTATCTCTCTATGGACTCACCATCTCCCTGTGGACCTACCATCTCCCTATGGACTCACCATCTCACTGTGGACTTACTATCTCTCTATGGACTCACCATCTCCCTTTGGACTCACCTTCTCCCTATGGACTCACCATCTCCCCGTGGACTCACCATCTCCCTGTGGACTCACCATCTCCCTATGGACTCACCATCTCCCTATGGACTCACCATCTCCCTATGGACTCACCATCTCCCTGTGGACTCACCATCTCCCTATGGACTCACCATCTCCCTGTGGACTCACCATCTCCCTGTGGACTCACCATCTCCCTTTGGACTCACCATCTCCCTATGGACTTACTATCTCTCTATGGACTCACCATCTCCCTTTGGACTCACCTTCTCCCTATGGACTCACCCTATGGACTCACCATCTTCCTATGGACTCACCCTATGGACTCACCATCTCCCTGTGGACTCACTGTCTCCCTGTGGACTCACCATCCCCCTGTGGACTCACCATCTCCCTGTGGACTCACCATCTCCCTATGGACATACTATCTCTCTATGGACTCACCATCTCCCTGTGGACCTACCATCTCCCTATGGACTCACCATCTCACTGTGGACTTACTATCTCTCTATGGACTCACCATCTCCCTTTGGACTCACCTTCTCCAAATGGACTCACCCTATGGACTCACCATCTCCCTGTGGACTCACTATCTCCCTGTGGACTCACCATCCCCCTGTGGACTCACCATCTCCCGGTGGACTCAACATCTCCCTATGGACATACTATCTCTCTATGGACTCACCATCTCCCTGTGGACCTACCATCTCCCTATGGACTCAACATCTCACTGTGGACTTACTATCTCTCTATGGACTCACCATCTGCCTTTGGACTCACCTTCTCCCTATGGACTCACCATCTCCCTGTGGACTCACCATCTCCCTGTGGACTCACCATCTCCCTATGGACTCACCATCTCCCTATGGACTCACCATCTCGCTGTGGACTCACCATCACCCTATGGACTCACCATCTCCCTATGGACTCACCTATGGACTCACCATCTCCCTATGGACTCACCCTATGGACACACCATCTCCCTATGGACTCACCATCTCCCTGTGTACTCACCATATGGACTCACCATCTCCCTATGGACTCACCATCTCCCTATGGACTCACCATCTCACTATGGACTCACTATATCCCTATGGACTCACCCTATGGACTCACCATCTCCCTGTGGCATCACCATATCTCTATGGACTCACCATCTCCCTATGGACTCACCCTATGGACTCACCATCACCCTATGGACTCACCATCTCCCTATGGACTCACCATCTCGCTGTGGACTCACCATCACCCTATGGACTCACCATCTCCCTATGGACTCACCTATGGACTCACCATCTCCCTATGGACTCACCCTATGGACACACCATCTCCCTATGGACTCACCATCTCCCTGTGTACTCACCATATGGACTCACCATCTCCCTATGGACTCACCATCTCCCTATGGACTCACCATCTCACTATGGACTCACTATATCCCTATGGACTCACCCTATGGACTCACCATCACCCTATGGACTCACCATCTCCCTATGGACTCACCCTATGGACTCACCATCTCCCTATGGACTCACCATCTCCCTCTGGACTCACCATCTCCCTATGGACTCACCATCTCCCTATGGACTCACCATCTCCCTGTGGACTCACCATCTCCCTATGGACTCACCATCTCCCTGTGGACTCACCATCTCCCTATGGACTCACCATCTCCCTGTGGACTCACCATCTCCCTATGGACTCACCGGCAGGGTAGCCTAGTGGTTAGAGTGTTGGACTAGTAACCGGAAGGTTGTGAGTTCAAACCCCCGAGCTGACAAGGTACAAATCTGTCGTTCTGCCCCTGAACAGGCAGTTAACCCACTGTTCCCAGGCCGTCATTGAAAATAAGAATTTGTTCTTAACTGACTTGCCTGGTTAAATAAAGGTAAAATAAATAAAAAAAAAAAAAAATCTCCCTGTGGACTAACCCTATGGACTCACCCTATGGACTCACCATCTCCCTATGGACTCACCATCTCCCTGTGGACTCACCATCTCCCTGTGGACTCACCATCTCCCTGTGGACTCACCATCTCCCTATGGACTCACCATCTCCCTATGGACTCACCCTATGGACTCACCATCTCCCTATGGACTCACCCTATGGACTCACCATCTCCCTGTGGACTCACCATCTCCCTGTGGACTCACCATCTCCCTATGGACTCACCATCTCCCTATGGACTCACCCTATGGACTCACCATCTCCCTGTGGACTCACTATCTCCCTGTGGACTCACCATCCCCCTATGGACTCACCATCTCCCTGTGGACTCACCATCTCCCTATGGACTTACTATCTCTCTATGGACTCACCATCTCCCTGTGGACCTACCATCTCCCTATGGACTCACCATCTCACTGTGGACTTACTATCTCTCTATGGACTCACCATCTCCCTTTGGACTCACCTTCTCCCTATGGACTCACCATCTCCCCGTGGACTCACCATCTCCCTGTGGACTCACCATCTCCCTATGGACTCACCATCTCCCTATGGACTCACCATCTCCCTATGGACTCACCATCTCCCTGTGGACTCACCATCTCCCTATGGACTCACCATCTCCCTGTGGACTCACCATCTCCCTGTGGACTCACCATCTCCCTTTGGACTCACCATCTCCCTATGGACTTACTATCTCTCTATGGACTCACCATCTCCCTTTGGACTCACCTTCTCCCTATGGACTCACCCTATGGACTCACCATCTTCCTATGGACTCACCCTATGGACTCACCATCTCCCTGTGGACTCACTGTCTCCCTGTGGACTCACCATCCCCCTGTGGACTCACCATCTCCCTGTGGACTCACCATCTCCCTATGGACATACTATCTCTCTATGGACTCACCATCTCCCTGTGGACCTACCATCTCCCTATGGACTCACCATCTCACTGTGGACTTACTATCTCTCTATGGACTCACCATCTCCCTTTGGACTCACCTTCTCCAAATGGACTCACCCTATGGACTCACCATCACCCTATGGACTCACCATCTCCCTATGGACTCACCTATGGACTCACCATCTCCCTATGGACTGACCCTATGGACTCACCATCTCCCTATGGACTCACCATCTCTCTGTGGACTCACCATCTCCCTGTGGACTCACCATCTCCCTATGGACTCACCATCTCCCTTTGGACTCACCATCTCCCTTTGGACCTACCATCTCCCTTTGGACTCATCATCTCCCTATGGACTCACCATCTCCCTGTGGACTCACCATCTCCCCGTGGACTCACCATCTCCCCGTGGACTCACCATCTCCCTGTGGACTCACCATCACCCTATGGACTCACCTATGGACTCACCTTCTCCCTATGGACTCACCCTATGGACTCACCATCTCCCTATGGACTCACCCTATGGACTCACCATCTCTCTGTGGACTCACCATCTCCCTGTGGACTCACCATCTCCCTATGGACTCACCATCTCCCTTTGGACTCACCATCTCCCTTTGGACTCACCCTATGGACTCACCCTATGGACTCACCATCTCCCTATGGACTCACCATCTCCCTGTGGACTCACCATCTCCCTGTGGACCTACCATCTCCCTATGGACTCACCATCTCACTGTGGACTTACTATCTCTCTATGGACTCACCATCTCCCTTTGGACTCACCTTCTCCAAATGGACTCACCCTATGGACTCACCATCTCCCTATGGACTCACCCTATGGACTCACCATCTCCCTGTGGACTCACCATCTCCCCGTGGACTCACCATCTCCCTGTGGACTCACCATCACCCTATGGACTCACCTATGGACTCACCATCTCCCTATGGACTCACCCTATGGACTCACCATCTCCCTATGGACTCACCATCTCTCTGTGGACTCACCATCTCCCTGTGGACTCACCATCTCCCTATGGACTCACCATCTCCCTTTGGACTCACCATCTCCCTTTGGACCTACCATCTCCCTTTGGACTCATCATCTCCCTATGGACTTACCATCTCCCTTTGGACTCACCATCTCCCTATGGACTCACTCTATGGACTCACCATCTCCCTGTGGACTCACCATCTCCCTGTGGACTCACCATCTCCCTATGGACTCACCATCTCCCTGTGGACTCACCATCACCCTATGGACTCACCATCTCCCTATGGACTCACCTATGGACTCACCATCTCCCTATGGACTCACCCTATGGACACACCATCTCCCTATGGACTCACCATCTCCCTGTGTACTCACCATATGGACTCACCATCTCCCTATGGACTCACCATCTCCCTATGGACTCACCATCTCACTATGGACTCATTATATCCCTATGGACTCACCCTATGGACTCACCATCTCCCTGTGGACTCACCATCTCTCTATGGACTCACCATCTCACTGTGGACTTACTATCTCTCTATGGACTCACCATCTCCCTTTGGACTCACCTTCTCCAAATGGACTCACCCTATGGACTCACCATCTCCCTATGGACTCACCCTATGGACTCACCATCTCCCTGTGGACTCACCATCTCCCCGTGGACTCACCATCTCCCTGTGGACTCACCATCACCCTATGGACTCACCTATGGACTCACCATCTTCCTATGGACTCACCCTATGGACTCACCATCTCTCTGTGGACTCACCATCTCCCTGTGGACTCACCATCTCCCTATGGACTCACCATCTCCCTTTGGACTCACCATCTCCCTTTGGACTCACCATCTCCCTTTGGACTCATCATCTCCCTATGGACTTACCATCTCCCTTTGGACTCACCATCTCCCTATGGACTCAACCTATGGACTCACCATCTCCCTATGGACTCACCCTATGGACTCACCATCTCCCTGTGGACTCACCATCTCCCTGTGGACTCACCATCTCCCTATGGACTCACCATCTCCCTATGGACTCACCCTATGGACTCACCATCTCCCTGTGGACTCACTATCTCCCTGTGGACTCACCATCCCCCTATGGACTCACCATCTCCCTGTGGACTCACCATCTCCCTATGGACTTACTATCTCTCTATGGACTCACCATCTCCCTGTGGACCTACCATCTCCCTATGGACTCACCATCTCACTGTGGACTTACTATCTCTCTATGGACTCACCATCTCCCTTTGGACTCACCTTCTCCCTATGGACTCACCATCTCCCCGTGGACTCACCATCTCCCTGTGGACTCACCATCTCCCTATGGACTCACCATCTCCCTATGGACTCACCATCTCCCTATGGACTCACCATCTCCCTGTGGACTCACCATCTCCCTATGGACTCACCATCTCCCTGTGGACTCACCATCTCCCTGTGGACTCACCATCTCCCTTTGGACTCACCATCTCCCTATGGACTTACTATCTCTCTATGGACTCACCATCTCCCTTTGGACTCACCTTCTCCCTATGGACTCACCCTATGGACTCACCATCTTCCTATGGACTCACCCTATGGACTCACCATCTCCCTGTGGACTCACTGTCTCCCTGTGGACTCACCATCCCCCTGTGGACTCACCATCTCCCTGTGGACTCACCATCTCCCTATGGACATACTATCTCTCTATGGACTCACCATCTCCCTGTGGACCTACCATCTCCCTATGGACTCACCATCTCACTGTGGACTTACTATCTCTCTATGGACTCACCATCTCCCTTTGGACTCACCTTCTCCAAATGGACTCACCCTATGGACTCACCATCTCCCTGTGGACTCACTATCTCCCTGTGGACTCACCATCCCCCTGTGGACTCACCATCTCCCGGTGGACTCAACATCTCCCTATGGACATACTATCTCTCTATGGACTCACCATCTCCCTGTGGACCTACCATCTCCCTATGGACTCAACATCTCACTGTGGACTTACTATCTCTCTATGGACTCACCATCTGCCTTTGGACTCACCTTCTCCCTATGGACTCACCATCTCCCTGTGGACTCACCATCTCCCTGTGGACTCACCATCTCCCTATGGACTCACCATCTCCCTATGGACTCACCATCTCGCTGTGGACTCACCATCACCCTATGGACTCACCATCTCCCTATGGACTCACCTATGGACTCACCATCTCCCTATGGACTCACCCTATGGACACACCATCTCCCTATGGACTCACCATCTCCCTGTGTACTCACCATATGGACTCACCATCTCCCTATGGACTCACCATCTCCCTATGGACTCACCATCTCACTATGGACTCACTATATCCCTATGGACTCACCCTATGGACTCACCATCTCCCTGTGGCATCACCATATCTCTATGGACTCACCATCTCCCTATGGACTCACCCTATGGACTCACCATCACCCTATGGACTCACCATCTCCCTATGGACTCACCATCTCGCTGTGGACTCACCATCACCCTATGGACTCACCATCTCCCTATGGACTCACCTATGGACTCACCATCTCCCTATGGACTCACCCTATGGACACACCATCTCCCTATGGACTCACCATCTCCCTGTGTACTCACCATATGGACTCACCATCTCCCTATGGACTCACCATCTCCCTATGGACTCACCATCTCACTATGGACTCACTATATCCCTATGGACTCACCCTATGGACTCACCATCACCCTATGGACTCACCATCTCCCTATGGACTCACCCTATGGACTCACCATCTCCCTATGGACTCACCATCTCCCTCTGGACTCACCATCTCCCTATGGACTCACCATCTCCCTATGGACTCACCATCTCCCTGTGGACTCACCATCTCCCTATGGACTCACCATCTCCCTGTGGACTCACCATCTCCCTATGGACTCACCATCTCCCTGTGGACTCACCATCTCCCTATGGACTCACCGGCAGGGTAGCCTAGTGGTTAGAGTGTTGGACTAGTAACCGGAAGGTTGTGAGTTCAAACCCCCGAGCTGACAAGGTACAAATCTGTCGTTCTGCCCCTGAACAGGCAGTTAACCCACTGTTCCCAGGCCGTCATTGAAAATAAGAATTTGTTCTTAACTGACTTGCCTGGTTAAATAAAGGTAAAATAAATAAAAAAAAAAAAAAATCTCCCTGTGGACTAACCCTATGGACTCACCCTATGGACTCACCATCTCCCTATGGACTCACCATCTCCCTGTGGACTCACCATCTCCCTGTGGACTCACCATCTCCCTGTGGACTCACCATCTCCCTATGGACTCACCATCTCCCTGTGGACTCACCATCTCCCTGTGGACTCACCATCACCCTATGGACTCACCTATGGACTCACCATCTCCCTATGGACTCACCCTATGGACTCACCATCTCCCTATGGACTCACCCTATGGACTCACCATCTCTCTGTGGACTCACCATCTCCCTGTGGACTCATCATCTCCCTATGGACTCACCATCTCCCTTTGGACTCACCATCTCCCTTTGGACTCACCCTATGGACTCACCCTATGGACTCACCATCTCCCTATGGACTCACCATCTCCCTGTGGACTCACCATCTCCCTGTGGACCTACCATCTCCCTATGGACTCACCATCTCACTGTGGACTTACTATCTCTCTATGGACTCACCATCTCCCTTTGGACTCACCTTCTCCAAATGGACTCACCCTATGGACTCACCATCTCCCTATGGACTCACCCTATGGACTCACCATCTCCCTGTGGACTCACCATCTCCCCGTGGACTCACCATCTCCCTGTGGACTCACCATCACCCTATGGACTCACCTATGGACTCACAATCTCCCTATGGACTCACCCTATGGACTCACCATCTCCCTATGGACTCACCATCTCTCTGTGGACTCACCATCTCCCTGTGGACTCACCATCTCCCTATGGACTCACCATCTCCCTTTGGACTCACCATCTCCCTTTGGACTCACCATCTCCCTTTGGACTCATCATCTCCCTATGGACTTACCATCTCCCTTTGGACTCACCATCTCCCTATGGACTCACTCTATGGACTCACCATCTCCCTGTGGACTCACCATCTCCCTGTGGACTCACCATCTCCCTATGGACTCACCATCTCCCTATGGACTCACCATCTCCCTGTGGACTCACCATCTCCCTATGGACTCACCGGCAGGGTAGCCTAGTGGTTAGAGTGTTGGACTAGTAACCGGAAGGTTGTGAGTTCAAACCCCCGAGCTGACAAGGTACAAATCTGTCGTTCTGCCCCTGAACAGGCAGTTAACCCACTGTTCCCAGGCCGTCATTGAAAATAAGAATTTGTTCTTAACTGACTTGCCTGGTTAAATAAAGGTAAAATAAAAAAAAAAAAAAAAAAATCTCCCTGTGGACTAACCCTATGGACTCACCCTATGGACTCACCATCTCCCTATGGACTCACCATCTCCCTGTGGACTCACCATCTCCCTGTGGACTCACCATCTCCCTGTGGACTCACCATCTCCCTATGGACTCACCATCTCCCTGTGGACTCACCATCTCCCTGTGGACTCACCATCACCCTATGGACTCACCTATGGACTCACCATCTCCCTATGGACTCACCCTATGGACTCACCATCTCCCTATGGACTCACCCTATGGACTCACCATCTCTCTGTGGACTCACCATCTCCCTGTGGACTCATCATCTCCCTATGGACTCACCATCTCCCTTTGGACTCACCATCTCCCTTTGGACTCACCCTATGGACTCACCCTATGGACTCACCATCTCCCTATGGACTCACCATCTCCCTGTGGACTCACCATCTCCCTGTGGACCTACCATCTCCCTTTGGACTCACCATCTCCCTTTGGACTCACCCTATGGACTCACCCTATGGACTCACCATCTCTCTGTGGACTCACCATCTCCCTGTGGACCTACCATCTCCCTATGGACTCACCATCTCCCTTTGGACTCACCATCTCCCTTTGGACTCACCTTCTCCAAATGGACTCACCCTATGGACTCACCATCTCCCTATGGACTCACCCTATGGACTCACCATCTCCCTGTGGACTCACCATCTCCCCGTGGACTCACCATCTCCCTGTGGACTCACCATCACCCTATGGACTCACCTATGGACTCACAATCTCCCTATGGACTCACCCTATGGACTCACCATCTCCCTATGGACTCACCATCTCTCTGTGGACTCACCATCTCCCTGTGGACTCACCATCTCCCTATGGACTCACCATCTCCCTTTGGACTCACCATCTCCCTTTGGACTCACCATCTCCCTTTGGACTCATCATCTCCCTATGGACTTACCATCTCCCTTTGGACTCACCATCTCCCTATGGACTCACTCTATGGACTCACCATCTCCCTGTGGACTCACCATCTCCCTGTGGACTCACCATCTCCCTATGGACTCACCATCTCCCTGTGGACTCACCATCACCCTATGGACTCACCATCTCCCTATGGACTCACCTATGGACTCACCATCTCCCTATGGACTCACCCTATGGACACACCATCTCCCTATGGACTCACCAGCTCCCTGTGGACTCACCATCTCCCTATGGACTCACCATCTCCCTGTGGACTCACCATCTCCCTATGGACTCACCATCTCCCTGTGGACTCACCATCTCCCTGTGGACTCACCATCTCCCTTTGGACTCACCATCTCCCTATGGACTTACTATCTCTCTATGGACTCACCATCTCCCTTTGGACACACCTTCTCCCTATGGACTCACCCTATGGACTCACCATCTTCCTATGGACTCACCCTATGGACTCACCATCTCCCTGTGGACTCACTGTCTCCCTGTGGACTCACCATCCCCCTGTGGACTCACCATCTCCCTGTGGACTCACCATCTCCCTATGGACATACTATCTCTCTATGGACTCACCATCTCCCTGTGGACCTACCATCTCCCTATGGACTCACCATCTCACTGTGGACTTACTATCTCTCTATGGACTCACCATCTCCCTTTGGACTCACCTTCTCCAAATGGACTCACCCTATGGACTCACCATCTCCCTGTGGACTCACTATCTCCCTGTGGACTCACCATCCCCCTGTGGACTCACCATCTCCCTGTGGACTCACCATCTCCCTATGGACATACTATCTCTCTATGGACTCACCATCTGCCTTTGGACTCACCTTCTCCCTATGGACTCACCATCTCCCTGTGGACTCACAATCTCCCTGTGGACTCACCATCTCCCTATGGACTCACCATCTCCCTATGGACTCACCATCTCGCTGTGGACTCACCATCACCCTATGGACTCACCATCTCCCTATGGACTCACCTATGGACTCACCATCTCCCTATGGACTCACCCTATGGACACACCATCTCCCTATGGACTCACCATCTCCCTGTGTACTCACCATATGGACTCACCATCTCCCTATGGACTCACCATCTCCCTATGGACTCACCATCTCACTATGGACTCACTATATCCCTATGGACCCACCCTATGGACTCACCATCTCCCTGTGGCATCACCATATCTCTATGGACTCACCATCTCCCTATGGACTCACCCTATGGACTCACCATCACCCTATGGACTCACCATCTCCCTATGGACTCACCATCTCGCTGTGGACTCACCATCACCCTATGGACTCACCATCTCCCTATGGACTCACCTATGGACTCACCATCTCCCTATGGACTCACCCTATGGACACACCATCTCCCTATGGACTCACCATCTCCCTGTGTACTCACCATATGGACTCACCATCTCCCTATGGACTCACCATCTCCCTATGGACTCACCATCTCACTATGGACTCACTATATCCCTATGGACTCACCCTATGGACTCACCATCTCCCTGTGGACTCACCATATCTCTATGGACTCACCATCTCCCTATGGACTCACCCTATGGACTCACCATCACCCTATGGACTCACCATCTCCCTATGGACTCACCCTATGGACTCACCATCTCCCTATGGACTCACCATCTCCCTCTGGACTCACCATCTCCCTATGGACTCACCATCTCCCTATGGACTCACCATCTCCCTGTGGACTCACCATCTCCCTGTGGACTCACCATCTCCCTGTGGACTCACCATCTCCCTATGGACTCACCATCTCCCTGTGGACTCACCATCTCCCTATGGACTCACCATCTCCCTGTGGACTAACCCTATGGACTCACCCTATGGACTCACCATCTCCCTATGGACTCACCATCTCCCTGTGGACTCACCATCTCCCTGTGGACTCACCATCTCCCTGTGGACTCACCATCTCCCTATGGACTCACCATCTCCCTGTGGACTCACCATCTCCCTGTGGACTCACCATCACCCTATGGACTCACCTATGGACTCACCATCTCCCTATGGACTCACCCTATGGACTCACCATCTCCCTATGGACTCACCCTATGGACTCACCATCTCTCTGTGGACTCACCATCTCCCTGTGGACTCACCATCTCCCTATGGACTCACCATCTCCCTTTGGACTCACCCTATGGACTCACCCTATGGACTCACCATCTCCCTATGGACTCACCATCTCCCTGTGGACTCACCATCTCCCTGTGGACCTACCATCTCCCTATGGACTCACCATCTCACTGTGGACTTACTATCTCTCTATGGACTCACCATCTCCCTTTGGACTCACCTTCTCCAAATGGACTCACCCTATGGACTCACCATCTCCCTGTGGACTCACTATCTCCCTGTGGACTCACCATCCCCCTGTGGACTCACCATCTCCCTGTGGACTCACCATCTCCCTATGGACATACTATCTCTCTATGGACTCACCATCTGCCTTTGGACTCACCTTCTCCCTATGGACTCACCATCTCCCTGTGGACTCACAATCTCCCTGTGGACTCACCATCTCCCTATGGACTCACCATCTCCCTATGGACTCACCATCTCCCTGTGGACTCACCATCTCCCTGTGGACTCACCATCTCCCTGTGGACTCACCATCTCCCTGTGGACTCACCATCTCCCTGTGGACTCACCATCTCCCTATGGACTCACCATCTCCCTGTGGACTCACCATCTCCCTATGGACTCACCATCTCCCTGTGGACTAACCCTATGGACTCACCCTATGGACTCACCATCTCCCTATGGACTCACCTATGGACTCACCATCTCCCTATGGACTCACCCTATGGACACACCATCTCCCTATGGACACACCATCTCCCTATGGACTCACCATCTCCCTGTGTACTCACCATATGGACTCACCATCTCCCTATGGACTCACCATCTCCCTATGGACTCACCATCTCACTATGGACTCACTATATCCCTATGGACTCACCCTATGGACTCACCATCTCCCTGTGGACTCACCATATCTCTATGGACTCACCATCTCCCTATGGACTCACCCTATGGACTCACCATCACCCTATGGACTCACCATCTCCCTATGGACTCACCCTATGGACTCACCATCTCCCTATGGACTCACCATCTCCCTCTGGACTCACCATCTCCCTATGGACTCACCATCTCCCTATGGACTCACCATCTCCCTGTGGACTCACCATCTCCCTGTGGACTCACCATCTCCCTGTGGACTCACCATCTCCCTATGGACTCACCATCTCCCTGTGGACTCACCATCTCCCTATGGACTCACCATCTCCCTGTGGACTAACCCTATGGACTCACCCTATGGACTCACCATCTCCCTATGGACTCACCATCTCCCTGTGGACTCACCATCTCCCTGTGGACTCACCATCTCCCTGTGGACTCACCATCTCCCTATGGACTCACCATCTCCCTGTGGACTCACCATCTCCCTGTGGACTCACCATCACCCTATGGACTCACCTATGGACTCACCATCTCCCTATGGACTCACCCTATGGACTCACCATCTCCCTATGGACTCACCCTATGGACTCACCATCTCTCTGTGGACTCACCATCTCCCTGTGGACTCACCATCTCCCTATGGACTCACCATCTCCCTTTGGACTCACCCTATGGACTCACCCTATGGACTCACCATCTCCCTATGGACTCACCATCTCCCTGTGGACTCACCATCTCCCTGTGGACCTACCATCTCCCTATGGACTCACCATCTCACTGTGGACTTACTATCTCTCTATGGACTCACCATCTCCCTTTGGACTCACCTTCTCCAAATGGACTCACCCTATGGACTCACCATCTCCCTATGGACTCACCCTATGGACTCACCATCTCCCTGTGGACTCACCATCTCCCCGTGGACTCACCATCTCCCTGTGGACTCACCATCACCCTATGGACTCACCTATGGACTCACAATCTCCCTATGGACTCACCCTATGGACTCACCATCTCCCTATGGACTCACCATCTCTCTGTGGACTCACCATCTCCCTGTGGACTCACCATCTCCCTATGGACTCACCATCTCCCTTTGGACTCACCATCTCCCTTTGGACTCACCATCTCCCTTTGGACTCATCATCTCCCTATGGACTTACCATCTCCCTTTGGACTCACCATCTCCCTATGGACTCACTCTATGGACTCACCATCTCCCTGTGGACTCACCATCTCCCTGTGGACTCACCATCTCCCTATGGACTCACCATCTCCCTATGGACTCACCATCTCCCTGTGGACTCACCATCTCCCTATGGACTCACCGGCAGGGTAGCCTAGTGGTTAGAGTGTTGGACTAGTAACCGGAAGGTTGTGAGTTCAAACCCCCGAGCTGACAAGGTACAAATCTGTCGTTCTGCCCCTGAACAGGCAGTTAACCCACTGTTCCCAGGCCGTCATTGAAAATAAGAATTTGTTCTTAACTGACTTGCCTGGTTAAATAAAGGTAAAATAAAAAAAAAAAAAAAAAAATCTCCCTGTGGACTAACCCTATGGACTCACCCTATGGACTCACCATCTCCCTATGGACTCACCATCTCCCTGTGGACTCACCATCTCCCTGTGGACTCACCATCTCCCTGTGGACTCACCATCTCCCTATGGACTCACCATCTCCCTGTGGACTCACCATCTCCCTGTGGACTCACCATCACCCTATGGACTCACCTATGGACTCACCATCTCCCTATGGACTCACCCTATGGACTCACCATCTCCCTATGGACTCACCCTATGGACTCACCATCTCTCTGTGGACTCACCATCTCCCTGTGGACTCATCATCTCCCTATGGACTCACCATCTCCCTTTGGACTCACCATCTCCCTTTGGACTCACCCTATGGACTCACCCTATGGACTCACCATCTCCCTATGGACTCACCATCTCCCTGTGGACTCACCATCTCCCTGTGGACCTACCATCTCCCTATGGACTCACCATCTCACTGTGGACTTACTATCTCTCTATGGACTCACCATCTCCCTTTGGACTCACCTTCTCCAAATGGACTCACCCTATGGACTCACCATCTCCCTATGGACTCACCCTATGGACTCACCATCTCCCTGTGGACTCACCATCTCCCCGTGGACTCACCATCTCCCTGTGGACTCACCATCACCCTATGGACTCACCTATGGACTCACAATCTCCCTATGGACTCACCCTATGGACTCACCATCTCCCTATGGACTCACAATCTCTCTGTGGACTCACCATCTCCCTGTGGACTCACCATCTCCCTATGGACTCACCATCTCCCTTTGGACTCACCATCTCCCTTTGGACTCACCATCTCCCTTTGGACTCATCATCTCCCTATGGACTTACCATCTCCCTTTGGACTCACCATCTCCCTATGGACTCACTCTATGGACTCACCATCTCCCTGTGGACTCACCATCTCCCTGTGGACTCACCATCTCCCTATGGACTCACCATCTCCCTGTGGACTCACCATCACCCTATGGACTCACCATCTCCCTATGGACTCACCTATGGACTCACCATCTCCCTATGGACTCACCCTATGGACACACCATCTCCCTATGGACTCACCAGCTCCCTGTGGACTCACCATCTCCCTATGGACTCACCATCTCCCTGTGGACTCACCATCTCCCTATGGACTCACCATCTCCCTGTGGACTCACCATCTCCCTGTGGACTCACCATCTCCCTTTGGACTCACCATCTCCCTATGGACTTACTATCTCTCTATGGACTCACCATCTCCCTTTGGACACACCTTCTCCCTATGGACTCACCCTATGGACTCACCATCTTCCTATGGACTCACCCTATGGACTCACCATCTCCCTGTGGACTCACTGTCTCCCTGTGGACTCACCATCCCCCTGTGGACTCACCATCTCCCTGTGGACTCACCATCTCCCTATGGACATACTATCTCTCTATGGACTCACCATCTCCCTGTGGACCTACCATCTCCCTATGGACTCACCATCTCACTGTGGACTTACTATCTCTCTATGGACTCACCATCTCCCTTTGGACTCACCTTCTCCAAATGGACTCACCCTATGGACTCACCATCTCCCTGTGGACTCACTATCTCCCTGTGGACTCACCATCCCCCTGTGGACTCACCATCTCCCTGTGGACTCACCATCTCCCTATGGACATACTATCTCTCTATGGACTCACCATCTGCCTTTGGACTCACCTTCTCCCTATGGACTCACCATCTCCCTGTGGACTCACAATCTCCCTGTGGACTCACCATCTCCCTATGGACTCACCATCTCCCTATGGACTCACCATCTCGCTGTGGACTCACCATCACCCTATGGACTCACCATCTCCCTATGGACTCACCTATGGACTCACCATCTCCCTATGGACTCACCCTATGGACACACCATCTCCCTATGGACTCACCATCTCCCTGTGTACTCACCATATGGACTCACCATCTCCCTATGGACTCACCATCTCCCTATGGACTCACCATCTCACTATGGACTCACTATATCCCTATGGACCCACCCTATGGACTCACCATCTCCCTGTGGCATCACCATATCTCTATGGACTCACCATCTCCCTATGGACTCACCCTATGGACTCACCATCACCCTATGGACTCACCATCTCCCTATGGACTCACCATCTCGCTGTGGACTCACCATCACCCTATGGACTCACCATCTCCCTATGGACTCACCTATGGACTCACCATCTCCCTATGGACTCACCCTATGGACACACCATCTACCTATGGACTCACCATCTCCCTGTGTACTCACCATATGGACTCACCATCTCCCTATGGACTCACCATCTCCCTATGGACTCACCATCTCACTATGGACTCACTATATCCCTATGGACTCACCCTATGGACTCACCATCTCCCTGTGGACTCACCATATCTCTATGGACTCACCATCTCCCTATGGACTCACCCTATGGACTCACCATCACCCTATGGACTCACCATCTCCCTATGGACTCACCCTATGGACTCACCATCTCCCTATGGACTCACCATCTCCCTCTGGACTCACCATCTCCCTATGGACTCACCATCTCCCTATGGACTCACCATCTCCCTGTGGACTCACCATCTCCCTGTGGACTCACCATCTCCCTGTGGACTCACCATCTCCCTATGGACTCACCATCTCCCTGTGGACTCACCATCTCCCTATGGACTCACCATCTCCCTGTGGACTAACCCTATGGACTCACCCTATGGACTCACCATCTCCCTATGGACTCACCATCTCCCTGTGGACTCACCATCTCCCTGTGGACTCACCATCTCCCTGTGGACTCACCATCTCCCTATGGACTCACCATCTCCCTGTGGACTCACCATCTCCCTGTGGACTCACCATCACCCTATGGACTCACCTATGGACTCACCATCTCCCTATGGACTCACCCTATGGACTCACCATCTCCCTATGGACTCACCCTATGGACTCACCATCTCTCTGTGGACTCACCATCTCCCTGTGGACTCACCATCTCCCTATGGACTCACCATCTCCCTTTGGACTCACCCTATGGACTCACCCTATGGACTCACCATCTCCCTATGGACTCACCATCTCCCTGTGGACTCACCATCTCCCTGTGGACCTACCATCTCCCTATGGACTCACCATCTCACTGTGGACTTACTATCTCTCTATGGACTCACCATCTCCCTTTGGACTCACCTTCTCCAAATGGACTCACCCTATGGACTCACCATCTCCCTGTGGACTCACTATCTCCCTGTGGACTCACCATCCCCCTGTGGACTCACCATCTCCCTGTGGACTCACCATCTCCCTATGGACATACTATCTCTCTATGGACTCACCATCTGCCTTTGGACTCACCTTCTCCCTATGGACTCACCATCTCCCTGTGGACTCACAATCTCCCTGTGGACTCACCATCTCCCTATGGACTCACCATCTCCCTATGGACTCACCATCTCCCTGTGGACTCACCATCTCCCTGTGGACTCACCATCTCCCTGTGGACTCACCATCTCCCTGTGGACTCACCATCTCCCTGTGGACTCACCATCTCCCTATGGACTCACCATCTCCCTGTGGACTCACCATCTCCCTATGGACTCACCATCTCCCTGTGGACTAACCCTATGGACTCACCCTATGGACTCACCATCTCCCTATGGACTCACCTATGGACTCACCATCTCCCTATGGACTCACCCTATGGACACACCATCTCCCTATGGACACACCATCTCCCTATGGACTCACCATCTCCCTGTGTACTCACCATATGGACTCACCATCTCCCTATGGACTCACCATCTCCCTATGGACTCACCATCTCACTATGGACTCACTATATCCCTATGGACTCACCCTATGGACTCACCATCTCCCTGTGGACTCACCATATCTCTATGGACTCACCATCTCCCTATGGACTCACCCTATGGACTCACCATCACCCTATGGACTCACCATCTCCCTATGGACTCACCCTATGGACTCACCATCTCCCTATGGACTCACCATCTCCCTCTGGACTCACCATCTCCCTATGGACTCACCATCTCCCTATGGACTCACCATCTCCCTGTGGACTCACCATCTCCCTGTGGACTCACCATCTCCCTGTGGACTCACCATCTCCCTATGGACTCACCATCTCCCTGTGGACTCACCATCTCCCTATGGACTCACCATCTCCCTGTGGACTAACCCTATGGACTCACCCTATGGACTCACCATCTCCCTATGGACTCACCATCTCCCTGTGGACTCACCATCTCCCTGTGGACTCACCATCTCCCTGTGGACTCACCATCTCCCTATGGACTCACCATCTCCCTGTGGACTCACCATCTCCCTGTGGACTCACCATCACCCTATGGACTCACCTATGGACTCACCATCTCCCTATGGACTCACCCTATGGACTCACCATCTCCCTATGGACTCACCCTATGGACTCACCATCTCTCTGTGGACTCACCATCTCCCTGTGGACTCACCATCTCCCTATGGACTCACCATCTCCCTTTGGACTCACCCTATGGACTCACCCTATGGACTCACCATCTCCCTATGGACTCACCATCTCCCTGTGGACTCACCATCTCCCTGTGGACCTACCATCTCCCTATGGACTCACCATCTCACTGTGGACTTACTATCTCTCTATGGACTCACCATCTCCCTTTGGACTCACCTTCTCCAAATGGACTCACCCTATGGACTCACCATCTCCCTGTGGACTCACTATCTCCCTGTGGACTCACCATCCCCCTGTGGACTCACCATCTCCCTGTGGACTCACCATCTCCCTATGGACATACTATCTCTCTATGGACTCACCATCTGCCTTTGGACTCACCTTCTCCCTATGGACTCACCATCTCCCTGTGGACTCACAATCTCCCTGTGGACTCACCATCTCCCTATGGACTCACCATCTCCCTATGGACTCACCATCTCCCTGTGGACTCACCATCTCCCTGTGGACTCACCATCTCCCTGTGGACTCACCATCTCCCTGTGGACTCACCATCTCCCTGTGGACTCACCATCTCCCTATGGACTCACCATCTCCCTGTGGACTCACCATCTCCCTATGGACTCACCATCTCCCTGTGGACTAACCCTATGGACTCACCCTATGGACTCACCATCTCCCTATGGACTCACCATCTCCCTGTGGACTCACCATCTCCCTGTGGACTCACCATCTCCCTGTGGACTCACCATCTCCCTATGGACTCACCATCTCCCTGTGGACTCACCATCTCCCTGTGGACTCACCATCACCCTATGGACTCACCTATGGACTCACCATCTCCCTATGGACTCACCCTATGGACTCACCATCTCCCTATGGACTCACCCTATGGACTCACCATCTCTCTGTGGACTCACCATCTCCCTGTGGACTCACCATCTCCCTATGGACTCACCATCTCCCTTTGGACTCACCCTATGGACTCACCCTATGGACTCACCATCTCCCTATGGACTCACCATCTCCCTGTGGACTCACCATCTCCCTGTGGACCTACCATCTCCCTATGGACTCACCATCTCACTGTGGACTTACTATCTCTCTATGGACTCACCATCTCCCTTTGGACTCACCTTCTCCAAATGGACTCACCCTATGGACTCACCATCTCCCTGTGGACTCACTATCTCCCTGTGGACTCACCATCCCCCTGTGGACTCACCATCTCCCTGTGGACTCACCATCTCCCTATGGACATACTATCTCTCTATGGACTCACCATCTGCCTTTGGACTCACCTTCTCCCTATGGACTCACCATCTCCCTGTGGACTCACAATCTCCCTGTGGACTCACCATCTCCCTATGGACTCACCATCTCCCTATGGACTCACCATCTCGCTGTGGACTCACCATCACCCTATGGACTCACCATCTCCCTATGGACTCACCTATGGACTCACCATCTCCCTATGGACTCACCCTATGGACACACCATCTCCCTATGGACTCACCATCTCCCTGTGTACTCACCATATGGACTCACCATCTCCCTATGGACTCACCATCTCCCTATGGACTCACCATCTCACTATGGACTCACTATATCCCTATGGACTCACCCTATGGACTCACCATCTCCCTGTGGCATCACCATATCTCTATGGACTCACCATCTCCCTATGGACTCACCCTATGGACTCACCATCACCCTATGGACTCACCATCTCCCTATGGACTCACCATCTCGCTGTGGACTCACCATCACCCTATGGACTCACCATCTCCCTATGGACTCACCTATGGACTCACCATCTCCCTATGGACTCACCCTATGGACACACCATCTCCCTATGGACTCACCATCTCCCTGTGTACTCACCATATGGACTCACCATCTCCCTATGGACTCACCATCTCCCTATGGACTCACCATCTCACTATGGACTCACTATATCCCTATGGACTCACCCTATGGACTCACCATCTCCCTGTGGACTCACCATATCTCTATGGACTCACCATCTCCCTATGGACTCACCCTATGGACTCACCATCACCCTATGGACTCACCATCTCCCTATGGACTCACCCTATGGACTCACCATCTCCCTATGGACTCACCATCTCCCTCTGGACTCACCATCTCCCTATGGACTCACCATCTCCCTATGGACTCACCATCTCCCTGTGGACTCACCATCTCCCTGTGGACTCACCATCTCCCTGTGGACTCACCATCTCCCTATGGACTCACCATCTCCCTGTGGACTCACCATCTCCCTATGGACTCACCATCTCCCTGTGGACTAACCCTATGGACTCACCCTATGGACTCACCATCTCCCTATGGACTCACCATCTCCCTGTGGACTCACCATCTCCCTGTGGACTCACCATCTCCCTATGGACTCACCATCTCCCTGTGGACTCACCATCTCCCTGTGGACTCACCATCACCCTATGGACTCACCTATGGACTCACCATCTCCCTATGGACTCACCCTATGGACTCACCATCTCCCTATGGACTCACCCTATGGACTCACCATCTCTCTGTGGACTCACCATCTCCCTGTGGACTCACCATCTCCCTATGGACTCACCATCTCCCTTTGGACTCACCCTATGGACTCACCCTATGGACTCACCATCTCCCTATGGACTCACCATCTCCCTGTGGACTCACCATCTCCCTGTGGACCTACCATCTCCCTATGGACTCACCATCTCACTGTGGACTTACTATCTCTCTATGGACTCACCATCTCCCTTTGGACTCACCTTCTCCAAATGGACTCACCCTATGGACTCACCATCTCCCTATGGACTCACCTTATGGACTCACCATCTCCCTGTGGACTCACCATTTTTTTTTTTTATTTTTTTTTTATTTAACCTTTATTTAACCAGGCAAGTCAGTTAAGAACAAATTCTTATTTTCAATGATGGCCTGGGAACAGTGGGTTAACTGCCTGTTCAGGGGCAGAACGACAGATTTGTACCTTGTACCTTGTCAGCTCGGGGGTTTGAACTCGCAACCTTCCGGTTACTAGTCCAACACTCTAACCACTAGGCTACCCTGCCGCCCCAACCCTGCCGCACCATCTCCCCGTGGACTCACCATCTCCCTGTGGACTCACCATCACCCTATGGACTCACCTATGGACTCACCATCTCCCTATGGACTCACCCTATGGACTCACCATCTCCCTATGGACTCACCATCTCTCTGTGGACTCACCATCTCCCTGTGGACTCACCATCTCCCTATGGACTCACCATCTCCCTTTCGACTCACCATCTCCCTTTGGACTCACCATCTCCCTTTGGACTCATCATCTCCCTATGGACTTACCATCTCCCTTTGGACTCACCATCTCCCTATGGACTCACTCTATGGACTCACCATCTCCCTGTGGACTCACCATCTCCCTGTGGACTCACCATCTCCCTATGGACTCACCATCTCCCTGTGGACTCACCATCACCCTATGGACTCACCATCTCCCTATGGACTCACCTATGGACTCACCATCTCCCTATGGACTCACCCTATGGACACACCATCTCCCTATGGACTCACCATCTCCCTGTGTACTCACCATATGGACTCACCATCTCCCTATGGACTCACCATCTCCCTATGGACTCACCATCTCACTATGGACTCACTATATCCCTATGGACTCACCCTATGGACTCACCATCTCCCTGTGGACTCACCATCTCCCTGTGGACTCACCATCTCCCTGTGGACTCACCATCTCCCTATGGACTCACCATCTCCCTGTGGACTCACCATCTCCCTGTGGACTCACCATCACCCTATGGACTCACCTATGGACTCACCATCTCCCTATGGACTCACCCTATGGACTCACCATCTCCCTATGGACTCACCCTATGGACTCACCATCTCTCTGTGGACTCACCATCTCCCTGTGGACTCACCATCTCCCTATGGACTCACCATCTCCCTTTGGACTCACCATCTCCCTTTGGACTCACCCTATGGACTCACCCTATGGACTCACCATCTCCCTATGGACTCACCATCTCCCTGTGGACTCACCATCTCCCTGTGGACCTACCATCTCCCTATGGACTCACCATCTCACTGTGGACTTACTATCTCTCTATGGACTCACCATCTCCCTTTGGACTCACCTTCTCCAAATGGACTCACCCTATGGACTCACCATCTCCCTATGGACTCACCCTATGGACTCACCATCTCCCTGTGGACTCACCATCTCCCCGTGGACTCACCATCTCCCTGTGGACTCACCATCACCCTATGGACTCACCTATGGACTCACCATCTCCCTATGGACTCACCCTATGGACTCACCATCTCCCTATGGACTCACCATCTCTCTGTGGACTCACCATCTCCCTGTGGACTCACCATCTCCCTATGGACTCACCATCTCCCTTTGGACTCACCATCTCCCTTTGGACTCACCATCTCCCTTTGGACTCATCATCTCCCTATGGACTTACCATCTCCCTTTGGACTCACCATCTCCCTATGGACTCACTCTATGGACTCACCATCTCCCTGTGGACTCACCATCTCCCTGTGGACTCACCATCTCCCTATGGACTCACCATCTCCCTGTGGACTCACCATCACCCTATGGACTCACCATCTCCCTATGGACTCACCTATGGACTCACCATCTCCCTATGGACTCACCCTATGGACACACCATCTCCCTATGGACTCACCAGCTCCCTGTGGACTCACCATCTCCCTATGGACTCACCATCTCCCTGTGGACTCACCATCTCCCTATGGACTCACCATCTCCCTGTGGACTCACCATCTCCCTGTGGACTCACCATCTCCCTGTGGACTCACCATCTCCCCGTGGACTCACCATCTCCCTGTGGACTCACCATCTCCCTTTGGACTCACCTTCTCCCTATGGACTCACCCTATGGACTCACCATCTTCCTATGGACTCACCCTATGGACTCACCATCTCCCTGTGGACTCACTGTCTCCCTGTGGACTCACCATCCCCCTGTGGACTCACCATCTCCCTGTGGACTCACCATCTCCCTATGGACATACTATCTCTCTATGGACTCACCATCTCCCTGTGGACCTACCATCTCCCTATGGACTCACCATCTCACTGTGGACTTACTATCTCTCTATGGACTCACCATCTCCCTTTGGACTCACCTTCTCCAAATGGACTCACCCTATGGACTCACCATCTCCCTGTGGACTCACTATCTCCCTGTGGACTCACCATCTCCCTGTGGACTCACCATCTCCCTATGGACATACTATCTCTCTATGGACTCACCATCTCCCTGTGGACCTACCATCTCCCTATGGACTTAACATCTCACTGTGGACTTACTATCTCTCTATGGACTCACCATCTGCCTTTGGACTCACCTTCTCCCTATGGACTCACCATCTCCCTGTGGACTCACAATCTCCCTGTGGACTCACCATCTCCCTATGGACTCACCATCTCCCTATGGACTCACCATCTCGCTGTGGACTCACCATCACCCTATGGACTCACCATCTCCCTATGGACTCACCTATGGACTCACCATCTCCCTATGGACTCACCCTATGGACACACCATCTCCCTATGGACTCACCATCTCCCTGTGTACTCACCATATGGACTCACCATCTCCCTATGGACTCACCATCTCCCTATGGACTCACCATCTCACTATGGACTCACTATATCCCTATGGACTCACCCTATGGACTCACCATCTCCCTGTGGCATCACCATATCTCTATGGACTCACCATCTCCCTATGGACTCACCCATGGACTCACCATCACCCTATGGACTCACCATCTCCCTATGGACTCACCATCTCGCTGTGGACTCACCATCACCCTATGGACTCACCATCTCCCTATGGACTCACCTATGGACTCACCATCTCCCTATGGACTCACCCTATGGACACACCATCTCCCTATGGACTCACCATCTCCCTGTGTACTCACCATATGGACTCACCATCTCCCTATGGACTCACCATCTCCCTATGGACTCACCATCTCACTATGGACTCACTATATCCCTATGGACTCACCCTATGGACTCACCATCTCCCTGTGGACTCACCATATCTCTATGGACTCACCATCTCCCTATGGACTCACCCTATGGACTCACCATCACCCTATGGACTCACCATCTCCCTATGGACTCACCCTATGGACTCACCATCTCCCTATGGACTCACCATCTCCCTCTGGACTCACCATCTCCCTATGGACTCACCATCTCCCTATGGACTCACCATCTCCCTGTGGACTCACCATCTCCCTATGGACTCACCATCTCCCTGTGGACTCACCATCTCCCTATGGACTCACTCTATGGACTCACCATCTCCCTGTGGACTCACCATCTCCCTGTGGACTCACCATCTCCCTATGGACTCACCATCTCCCTGTGGACTCACCATCACCCTATGGACTCACCATCTCCCTATGGACTCACCTATGGACTCACCATCTCCCTATGGACTCACCCTATGGACACACCATCTCCCTATGGACTCACCATCTCCCTGTGTACTCACCATATGGACTCACCATCTCCCTATGGACTCACCATCTCCCTATGGACTCACCATCTCACTATGGACTCACTATATCCCTATGGACTCACCCTATGGACTCACCATCTCCCTGTGGACTCACCATCTCCCTGTGGACTCACCATCTCCCTGTGGACTCACCATCTCCCTATGGACTCACCATCTCCCTGTGGACTCACCATCTCCCTGTGGACTCACCATCACCCTATGGACTCACCTATGGACTCACCATCTCCCTATGGACTCACCCTATGGACTCACCATCTCCCTATGGACTCACCCTATGGACTCACCATCTCTCTGTGGACTCACCATCTCCCTGTGGACTCACCATCTCCCTATGGACTCACCATCTCCCTTTGGACTCACCATCTCCCTTTGGACTCACCCTATGGACTCACCCTATGGACTCACCATCTCCCTATGGACTCACCATCTCCCTGTGGACTCACCATCTCCCTGTGGACCTACCATCTCCCTATGGACTCACCATCTCACTGTGGACTTACTATCTCTCTATGGACTCACCATCTCCCTTTGGACTCACCTTCTCCAAATGGACTCACCCTATGGACTCACCATCTCCCTATGGACTCACCCTATGGACTCACCATCTCCCTGTGGACTCACCATCTCCCCGTGGACTCACCATCTCCCTGTGGACTCACCATCACCCTATGGACTCACCTATGGACTCACCATCTCCCTATGGACTCACCCTATGGACTCACCATCTCCCTATGGACTCACCATCTCTCTGTGGACTCACCATCTCCCTGTGGACTCACCATCTCCCTATGGACTCACCATCTCCCTTTGGACTCACCATCTCCCTTTGGACTCACCATCTCCCTTTGGACTCATCATCTCCCTATGGACTTACCATCTCCCTTTGGACTCACCATCTCCCTATGGACTCACTCTATGGACTCACCATCTCCCTGTGGACTCACCATCTCCCTGTGGACTCACCATCTCCCTATGGACTCACCATCTCCCTGTGGACTCACCATCACCCTATGGACTCACCATCTCCCTATGGACTCACCTATGGACTCACCATCTCCCTATGGACTCACCCTATGGACACACCATCTCCCTATGGACTCACCATCTCCCTGTGGACTCACCATCACCCTATGGACTCACCATCTCCCTATGGACTCACCTATGGACTCACCATCTCCCTATGGACTCACCCTATGGACACACCATCTCCCTATGGACTCACCATCTCCCTGTGTACTCACCATATGGACTCACCATCTCCCTATGGACTCACCATCTCCCTATGGACTCACCATCTCACTATGGACTCACTATATCCCTATGGACTCACCCTATGGACTCACCATCTCCCTGTGGACTCACCATCTCCCTGTGGACTCACCATCTCCCTGTGGACTCACCATCTCCCTATGGACTCACCATCTCCCTGTGGACTCACCATCTCCCTGTGGACTCACCATCACCCTATGGACTCACCTATGGACTCACCATCTCCCTATGGACTCACCCTATGGACTCACCATCTCCCTATGGACTCACCCTATGGACTCACCATCTCTCTGTGGACTCACCATCTCCCTGTGGACTCACCATCTCCCTATGGACTCACCATCTCCCTTTGGACTCACCATCTCCCTTTGGACTCACCCTATGGACTCACCCTATGGACTCACCATCTCCCTATGGACTCACCATCTCCCTGTGGACTCACCATCTCCCTGTGGACCTACCATCTCCCTATGGACTCACCATCTCACTGTGGACTTACTATCTCTCTATGGACTCACCATCTCCCTTTGGACTCACCTTCTCCAAATGGACTCACCCTATGGACTCACCATCTCCCTATGGACTCACCCTATGGACTCACCATCTCCCTGTGGACTCACCATCTCCCCGTGGACTCACCATCTCCCTGTGGACTCACCATCACCCTATGGACTCACCTATGGACTCACCATCTCCCTATGGACTCACCCTATGGACTCACCATCTCCCTATGGACTCACCATCTCTCTGTGGACTCACCATCTCCCTGTGGACTCACCATCTCCCTATGGACTCACCATCTCCCTTTGGACTCACCATCTCCCTTTGGACTCACCATCTCCCTTTGGACTCATCATCTCCCTATGGACTTACCATCTCCCTTTGGACTCACCATCTCCCTATGGACTCACTCTATGGACTCACCATCTCCCTGTGGACTCACCATCTCCCTGTGGACTCACCATCTCCCTATGGACTCACCATCTCCCTGTGGACTCACCATCACCCTATGGACTCACCATCTCCCTATGGACTCACCTATGGACTCACCATCTCCCTATGGACTCACCCTATGGACACACCATCTCCCTATGGACTCACCAGCTCCCTGTGGACTCACCATCTCCCTATGGACTCACCATCTCCCTGTGGACTCACCATCTCCCTATGGACTCACCATCTCCCTGTGGACTCACCATCTCCCTGTGGACTCACCATCTCCCTGTGGACTCACCATCTCCCCGTGGACTCACCATCTCCCTGTGGACTCACCATCTCCCTTTGGACTCACCTTCTCCGTATGGACTCACCCTATGGACTCACCATCTTCCTATGGACTCACCCTATGGACTCACCATCTCCCTGTGGACTCACTGTCTCCCTGTGGACTCACCATCCCCCTGTGGACTCACCATCTCCCTGTGGACTCACCATCTCCCTATGGACATACTATCTCTCTATGGACTCACCATCTCCCTGTGGACCTACCATCTCCCTATGGACTCACCATCTCACTGTGGACTTACTATCTCTCTATGGACTCACCATCTCCCTTTGGACTCACCTTCTCCAAATGGACTCACCCTATGGACTCACCATCTCCCTGTGGACTCACTATCTCCCTGTGGACTCACCATCTCCCTGTGGACTCACCATCTCCCTATGGACATACTATCTCTCTATGGACTCACCATCTCCCTGTGGACCTACCATCTCCCTATGGACTTAACATCTCACTGTGGACTTACTATCTCTCTATGGACTCACCATCTGCCTTTGGACTCACCTTCTCCCTATGGACTCACCATCTCCCTGTGGACTCACAATCTCCCTGTGGACTCACCATCTCCCTATGGACTCACCATCTCCCTATGGACTCACCATCTCGCTGTGGACTCACCATCACCCTATGGACTCACCATCTCCCTATGGACTCACCTATGGACTCACCATCTCCCTATGGACTCACCCTATGGACACACCATCTCCCTATGGACTCACCATCTCCCTGTGTACTCACCATATGGACTCACCATCTCCCTATGGACTCACCATCTCCCTATGGACTCACCATCTCACTATGGACTCACTATATCCCTATGGACTCACCCTATGGACTCACCATCTCCCTGTGGCATCACCATATCTCTATGGACTCACCATCTCCCTATGGACTCACCCATGGACTCACCATCACCCTATGGACTCACCATCTCCCTATGGACTCACCATCTCGCTGTGGACTCACCATCACCCTATGGACTCACCATCTCCCTATGGACTCACCTATGGACTCACCATCTCCCTATGGACTCACCCTATGGACACACCATCTCCCTATGGACTCACCATCTCCCTGTGTACTCACCATATGGACTCACCATCTCCCTATGGACTCACCATCTCCCTATGGACTCACCATCTCACTATGGACTCACTATATCCCTATGGACTCACCCTATGGACTCACCATCTCCCTGTGGACTCACCATATCTCTATGGACTCACCATCTCCCTATGGACTCACCCTATGGACTCACCATCACCCTATGGACTCACCATCTCCCTATGGACTCACCCTATGGACTCACCATCTCCCTATGGACTCACCATCTCCCTCTGGACTCACCATCTCCCTATGGACTCACCATCTCCCTATGGACTCACCATCTCCCTGTGGACTCACCATCTCCCTATGGACTCACCATCTCCCTGTGGACTCACCATCTCCCTATGGACTCACCATCTCCCTGTGGACTCACCATCTCCCTATGGACTCACCATCTCCCTGTGGACTAACCCTATGGACTCACCCTATGGACTCACCATCTCCCTATGGACTCACCATCTCCCTGTGGACTCACCATCTCCCTGTGGACTCACCATCTCCCTGTGGACTCACCATCTCCCTATGGACTCACCATCTCCCTGTGGACTCACCATCTCCCTGTGGACTCACCATCACCCTATGGACTCACCTATGGACTCACCATCTCCCTATGGACTCACCCTATGGACTCACCATCTCCCTATGGACTCACCCTATGGACTCACCATCTCTCTGTGGACTCACCATCTCCCTGTGGACTCACCATCTCCCTATGGACTCACCATCTCCCTTTGGACTCACCATCTCCCTTTGGACTCACCCTATGGACTCACCCTATGGACTCACCATCTCCCTATGGACTCACCATCTCCCTGTGGACTCACCATCTCCCTGTGGACCTACCATCTCCCTATGGACTCACCATCTCACTGTGGACTTACTATCTCTCTATGGACTCACCATCTCCCTTTGGACTCACCTTCTCCAAATGGACTCACCCTATGGACTCACCATCTCCCTATGGACTCACCCTATGGACTCACCATCTCCCTGTGGACTCACCATTTTTTTTATTTTTATTTTTTTTATTTAACCTTTATTTAACCAGGCAAGTCAGTTAAGAACAAATTCTTATTTTCAATGACGGCCTGGGAACAGTGGGTTAACTGCCTGTTCAGGGGCAGAACGACAGATTTGTACCTTGTACCTTGTCAGCTCGGGGGTTTGAACTCGCAACCTTCCGGTTACTAGTCCAACACTCTAACCACTAGGCTACCCTGCCGCCCCAACCCTGCCGCACCATCTCCCCGTGGACTCACCATCTCCCTGTGGACTCACGATCACCCTATGGACTCACCTATGGACTCACCATCTCCCTATGGACTCACCCTATGGACTCACCATCTCCCTATGGACTCACCATCTCTCTGTGGACTCACCATCTCCCTGTGGACTCACTATGGACTCACCATCTCCCTTTGGACTCACCATCTCCCTTTGGACTCACCATCTCCCTTTGGACTCATCATCTCCCTATGGACTTACCATCTCCCTTTGGACTCACCATCTCCCTATGGACTCACTCTATGGACTCACCATCTCCCTGTGGACTCACCATCTCCCTATGGACTCACCATCTCCCTGTGGACTCACCATCACCCTATGGACTCACCATCTCCCTATGGACTCACCTATGGACTCACCATCTCCCTATGGACTCACCCTATGGACACACCATCTCCCTATGGACTCACCATCTCCCTGTGTACTCACCATATGGACTCACCATCTCCCTATGGACTCACCATCTCCCTATGGACTCACCATCTCACTATGGACTCACTATATCCCTATGGACTCACCCTATGGACTCACCATCTCCCTGTGGACTCACCATCTCTCTATGGACTCACCATCTCACTGTGGACTTACTATCTCTCTATGGACTCACCATCTCCCTTTGGACTCACCTTCTCCAAATGGACTCACCCTATGGACTCACCATCTCCCTATGGACTCACCCTATGGACTCACCATCTCCCTGTGGACTCACCATCTCCCCGTGGACTCACCATCTCCCTGTGGACTCACCATCACCCTATGGACTCACCTATGGACTCACCATCTTCCTATGGACTCACCCTATGGACTCACCATCTCCCTATGGACTCACCCTATGGACTCACCATCTCTCTGTGGACTCACCATCTCCCTGTGGACTCACCATCTCCCTATGGACTCACCATCTCCCTTTGGACTCACCATCTCCCTTTGGACTCACCATCTCCCTTTGGACTCATCATCTCCCTATGGACTTACCATCTCCCTTTGGACTCACCATCTCCCTATGGACTCAACCTATGGACTCACCATCTCCCTATGGACTCACCCTATGGACTCAACATCTCCCTGTGGACTCACCATCTCCCTGTGGACTCACCATCTCCCTATGGACTCACCATCTCCCTATGGACTCACCCTATGGACTCACCATCTCCCTGTGGACTCACTATCTCCCTGTGGACTCACCATCCCCCTATGGACTCACCATCTCCCTGTGGACTCACCATCTCCCTATGGACTTACTATCTCTCTATGGACTCACCATCTCCCTGTGGACCTACCATCTCCCTATGGACTCACCATCTCACTGTGGACTTACTATCTCTCTATGGACTCACCATCTCCCTTTGGACTCGCCTTCTCCCTATGGACTCACCATCTCCCCGTGGACTCACCATCTCCCTGTGGACTCACCATCTCCCTATGGACTCACCATCTCCCTATGGACTCACCATCTCCCTATGGACTCACCATCTCCCTGTGGACTCACCATCTCCCTATGGACTCACCATCTCCCTGTGGACTCACCATCTCCCTGTGGACTCACCATCTCCCTTTGGACTCACCATCTCCCTATGGACTTACTATCTCTCTATGGACTCACCATCTCCCTTTGGACTCACCTTCTCCCTATGGACTCACCCTATGGACTCACCATCTTCCTATGGACTCACCCTATGGACTCACCATCTCCCTGTGGACTCACTGTCTCCCTGTGGACTCACCATCCCCCTGTGGACTCACCATCTCCCTGTGGACTCACCATCTCCCTATGGACATACTATCTCTCTATGGACTCACCATCTCCCTGTGGACCTACCATCTCCCTATGGACTCACCATCTCACTGTGGACTTACTATCTCTCTATGGACTCACCATCTCCCTATGGACTCACCATCTCCCTGTGGACTCACCATCTCCCTGTGGACCTACCATCTCCCTATGGACTCACCATCTCACTGTGGACTTACTATCTCTCTATGGACTCACCATCTCCCTTTGGACTCACCTTCTCCAAATGGACTCACCCTATGGACTCACCATCTCCCTATGGACTCACCCTATGGACTCACCATCTCCCTATGGACTCACCATCTCCCTGTGGACTCACCATCTCCCTATGGACTCACCATCTCCCTGTGGACTAACCCTATGGACTCACCCTATGGACTCACCATCTCCCTATGGACTCACCATCTCCCTGTGGACTCACCATCTCCCTGTGGACTCACCATCTCCCTGTGGACTCACCATCTCCCTATGGACTCACCATCTCCCTGTGGACTCACCATCTCCCTGTGGACTCACCATCACCCTATGGACTCACCTATGGACTCACCATCTCCCTATGGACTCACCCTATGGACTCACCATCTCCCTATGGACTCACCCTATGGACTCACCATCTCTCTGTGGACTCACCATCTCCCTGTGGACTCACCATCTCCCTATGGACTCACCATCTCCCTTTGGACTCACCATCTCCCTTTGGACTCACCCTATGGACTCACCCTATGGACTCACCATCTCCCTATGGACTCACCATCTCCCTGTGGACTCACCATCTCCCTGTGGACCTACCATCTCCCTATGGACTCACCATCTCACTGTGGACTTACTATCTCTCTATGGACTCACCATCTCCCTTTGGACTCACCTTCTCCAAATGGACTCACCCTATGGACTCACCATCTCCCTATGGACTCACCCTATGGACTCACCATCTCCCTGTGGACTCACCATTTTTTTTTTAATTTTTTTTTTTATTTAACCTTTATTTAACCAGGCAAGTCAGTTAAGAACAAATTCTTATTTTCAATGACGGCCTGGGAACAGTGGGTTAACTGCCTGTTCAGGGGCAGAACGACAGATTTGTACCTTGTACCTTGTCAGCTCGGGGGTTTGAACTCGCAACCTTCCGGTTACTAGTCCAACACTCTAACCACTAGGCTACCCTGCCGCCCCAACCCTGCCGCACCATCTCCCCGTGGACTCACCATCTCCCTGTGGACTCACGATCACCCTATGGACTCACCTATGGACTCACCATCTCCCTATGGACTCACCCTATGGACTCACCATCTCCCTATGGACTCAACATCTCTCTGTGGACTCACCATCTCCCTGTGGACTCACCATCTCCCTATGGACTCACCATCTCCCTTTGGACTCACCATCTCCCTTTGGACTCACCATCTCCCTTTGGACTCATCATCTCCCTATGGACTTACCATCTCCCTTTGGACTCACCATCTCCCTATGGACTCACTCTATGGACTCACCATCTCCCTGTGGACTCACCATCTCCCTGTGGACTCACCATCTCCCTATGGACTCACCATCTCCCTGTGGACTCACCATCACCCTATGGACTCACCATCTCCCTATGGACTCACCTATGGACTCACCATCTCCCTATGGACTCACCCTATGGACACACCATCTCCCTATGGACTCACCATCTCCCTGTGTACTCACCATATGGACTCACCATCTCCCTATGGACTCACCATCTCCCTATGGACTCACCATCTCACTATGGACTCACTATATCCCTATGGACTCACCCTATGGACTCACCATCTCCCTGTGGACTCACCATCTCTCTATGGACTCACCATCTCACTGTGGACTTACTATCTCTCTATGGACTCACCATCTCCCTTTGGACTCACCTTCTCCAAATGGACTCACCCTATGGACTCACCATCTCCCTATGGACTCACCCTATGGACTCACCATCTCCCTGTGGACTCACCATCTCCCCGTGGACTCACCATCTCCCTGTGGACTCACCATCACCCTATGGACTCACCTATGGACTCACCATCTTCCTATGGACTCACCCTATGGACTCACCATCTCCCTATGGACTCACCCTATGGACTCACCATCTCTCTGTGGACTCACCATCTCCCTGTGGACTCACCATCTCCCTATGGACTCACCATCTCCCTTTGGACTCACCATCTCCCTTTGGACTCACCATCTCCCTTTGGACTCATCATCTCCCTATGGACTTACCATCTCCCTTTGGACTCACCATCTCCCTATGGACTCAACCTATGGACTCACCATCTCCCTATGGACTCACCCTATGGACTCACCATCTCCCTGTGGACTCACCATCTCCCTGTGGACTCACCATCTCCCTATGGACTCACCATCTCCCTATGGACTCACCCTATGGACTCACCATCTCCCTGTGGACTCACTATCTCCCTGTGGACTCACCATCCCCCTATGGACTCACCATCTCCCTGTGGACTCACCATCTCCCTATGGACTTACTATCTCTCTATGGACTCACCATCTCCCTGTGGACCTACCATCTCCCTATGGACTCACCATCTCACTGTGGACTTACTATCTCTCTATGGACTCACCATCTCCCTTTGGACTCACCTTCTCCCTATGGACTCACCATCTCCCCGTGGACTCACCATCTCCCCGTGGACTCACCATCTCCCTATGGACTCACCATCTCCCTATGGACTCACCATCTCCCTATGGACTCACCATCTCCCTGTGGACTCACCATCTCCCTATGGACTCACCATCTCCCTGTGGACTCACCATCTCCCTGTGGACTCACCATCTCCCTTTGGACTCACCATCTCCCTATGGACTTACTATCTCTCTATGGACTCACCATCTCCCTTTGGACTCACCTTCTCCCTATGGACTCACCCTATGGACTCACCATCTTCCTATGGACTCACCCTATGGACTCACCATCTCCCTGTGGACTCACTGTCTCCCTGTGGACTCACCATCCCCCTGTGGACTCACCATCTCCCTGTGGACTCACCATCTCCCTATGGACATACTATCTCTCTATGGACTCACCATCTCCCTGTGGACCTACCATCTCCCTATGGACTCACCATCTCACTGTGGACTTACTATCTCTCTATGGACTCACCATCTCCCTATGGACTCACCATCTCCCTGTGGACTCACCATCTCCCTGTGGACCTACCATCTTCCTATGGACTCACCATCTCACTGTGGACTTACTATCTCTCTATGGACTCACCATCTCCCTTTGGACTCACCTTCTCCAAATGGACTCACCCTATGGACTCACCATCTCCCTATGGACTCACCCTATGGACTCACCATCTCCCTGTGGACTCACCATTTTTATTTTTTTTATTTTTTTTATTTAACCTTTATTTAACCAGGCAAGTCAGTTAAGAACAAATTCTTATTTTCAATGACGGCCTGGGAACAGTGGGTTAACTGCCTGTTCAGGGGCAGAACGACAGATTTGTACCTTGTACCTTGTCAGCTCGGGGGTTTGAACTCGCAACCTTCCGGTTACTAGTCCAACACTCTAACCACTAGGCTACCCTGCCGCCCCAACCCTGCCGCACCATCTCCCCGTGGACTCACCATCTCCCTGTGGACTCACCATCACCCTATGGACTCACCTATGGACTCACCATCTCCCTATGGACTCACCCTATGGACTCACCATCTCCCTATGGACTCACCATCTCTCTGTGGACTCACCATCTCCCTGTGGACTCACCATCTCCCTATGGACTCACCATCTCCCTTTGGACTCACCATCTCCCTTTGGACTCACCATCTCCCTTTGGACTCATCATCTCCCTATGGACTTACCATCTCCCTTTGGACTCACCATCTCCCTATGGACTCACTCTATGGACTCACCATCTCCCTGTGGACTCACCATCTCCCTGTGGACTCACCATCTCCCTATGGACTCACCATCTCCCTGTGGACTCACCATCACCCTATGGACTCACCATCTCCCTATGGACTCACCTATGGACTCACCATCTCCCTATGGACTCACCCTATGGACACACCATCTCCCTATGGACTCACCATCTCCCTGTGTACTCACCATATGGACTCACCATCTCCCTATGGACTCACCATCTCCCTATGGACTCACCATCTCACTATGGACTCACTATATCCCTATGGACTCACCCTATGGACTCACCATCTCCCTGTGGACTCACCATCTCTCTATGGACTCACCATCTCACTGTGGACTTACTATCTCTCTATGGACTCACCATCTCCCTTTGGACTCACCTTCTCCAAATGGACTCACCCTATGGACTCACCATCTCCCTATGGACTCACCCTATGGACTCACCATCTCCCTGTGGACTCACCATCTCCCCGTGGACTCACCATCTCCCTGTGGACTCACCATCACCCTATGGACTCACCTATGGACTCACCATCTTCCTATGGACTCACCCTATGGACTCACCATCTCCCTATGGACTCACCCTATGGACTCACCATCTCTCTGTGGACTCACCATCTCCCTGTGGACTCACCATCTCCCTATGGACTCACCATCTCCCTTTGGACTCACCATCTCCCTTTGGACTCACCATCTCCCTTTGGACTCATCATCTCCCTATGGACTTACCATCTCCCTTTGGACTCACCATCTCCCTATGGACTCAACCTATGGACTCACCATCTCCCTGTGTACTCACCATATGGACTCACCATCTCCCTATGGACTCACCATCTCCCTATGGACTCACCATCTCACTATGGACTCACTATATCCCTATGGACTCACCCTATGGACTCACCATCTCCCTGTGGACTCACCATCTCTCTATGGACTCACCATCTCACTGTGGACTTACTATCTCTCTATGGACTCACCATCTCCCTTTGGACTCACCTTCTCCAAATGGACTCACCCTATGGACTCACCATCTCCCTATGGACTCACCCTATGGACTCACCATCTCCCTGTGGACTCACCATCTCCCCGTGGACTCACCATCTCCCTGTGGACTCACCATCACCCTATGGACTCACCTATGGACTCACCATCTTCCTATGGACTCACCCTATGGACTCACCATCTCCCTATGGACTCACCCTATGGACTCACCATCTCTCTGTGGACTCACCATCTCCCTGTGGACTCACCATCTCCCTATGGACTCACCATCTCCCTTTGGACTCACCATCTCCCTTTGGACTCACCATCTCCCTTTGGACTCATCATCTCCCTATGGACTTACCATCTCCCTTTGGACTCACCATCTCCCTATGGACTCAACCTATGGACTCACCATCTCCCTATGGACTCACCCTATGGACTCACCATCTCCCTGTGGACTCACCATCTCCCTGTGGACTCACCATCTCCCTATGGACTCACCATCTCCCTATGGACTCACCCTATGGACTCACCATCTCCCTGTGGACTCACTATCTCCCTGTGGACTCACCATCCCCCTATGGACTCACCATCTCCCTGTGGACTCACCATCTCCCTATGGACTTACTATCTCTCTATGGACTCACCATCTCCCTGTGGACCTACCATCTCCCTATGGACTCACCATCTCACTGTGGACTTACTATCTCTCTATGGACTCACCATCTCCCTTTGGACTCACCTTCTCCCTATGGACTCACCATCTCCCCGTGGACTCACCATCTCCCCGTGGACTCACCATCTCCCTATGGACTCACCATCTCCCTATGGACTCACCATCTCCCTATGGACTCACCATCTCCCTGTGGACTCACCATCTCCCTATGGACTCACCATCTCCCTGTGGACTCACCATCTCCCTGTGGACTCACCATCTCCCTTTGGACTCACCATCTCCCTATGGACTTACTATCTCTCTATGGACTCACCATCTCCCTTTGGACTCACCTTCTCCCTATGGACTCACCCTATGGACTCACCATCTTCCTATGGACTCACCCTATGGACTCACCATCTCCCTGTGGACTCACTGTCTCCCTGTGGACTCACCATCCCCCTGTGGACTCACCATCTCCCTGTGGACTCACCATCTCCCTATGGACATACTATCTCTCTATGGACTCACCATCTCCCTGTGGACCTACCATCTCCCTATGGACTCACCATCTCACTGTGGACTTACTATCTCTCTATGGACTCACCATCTCCCTATGGACTCACCATCTCCCTGTGGACTCACCATCTCCCTGTGGACCTACCATCTTCCTATGGACTCACCATCTCACTGTGGACTTACTATCTCTCTATGGACTCACCATCTCCCTTTGGACTCACCTTCTCCAAATGGACTCACCCTATGGACTCACCATCTCCCTATGGACTCACCCTATGGACTCACCATCTCCCTGTGGACTCACCATTTTTATTTTTTTTATTTTTTTTATTTAACCTTTATTTAACCAGGCAAGTCAGTTAAGAACAAATTCTTATTTTCAATGACGGCCTGGGAACAGTGGGTTAACTGCCTGTTCAGGGGCAGAACGACAGATTTGTACCTTGTACCTTGTCAGCTCGGGGGTTTGAACTCGCAACCTTCCGGTTACTAGTCCAACACTCTAACCACTAGGCTACCCTGCCGCCCCAACCCTGCCGCACCATCTCCCCGTGGACTCACCATCTCCCTGTGGACTCACCATCACCCTATGGACTCACCTATGGACTCACCATCTCCCTATGGACTCACCCTATGGACTCACCATCTCCCTATGGACTCACCATCTCTCTGTGGACTCACCATCTCCCTGTGGACTCACCATCTCCCTATGGACTCACCATCTCCCTTTGGACTCACCATCTCCCTTTGGACTCACCATCTCCCTTTGGACTCATCATCTCCCTATGGACTTACCATCTCCCTTTGGACTCACCATCTCCCTATGGACTCACTCTATGGACTCACCATCTCCCTGTGGACTCACCATCTCCCTGTGGACTCACCATCTCCCTATGGACTCACCATCTCCCTGTGGACTCACCATCACCCTATGGACTCACCATCTCCCTATGGACTCACCTATGGACTCACCATCTCCCTATGGACTCACCCTATGGACACACCATCTCCCTATGGACTCACCATCTCCCTGTGTACTCACCATATGGACTCACCATCTCCCTATGGACTCACCATCTCCCTATGGACTCACCATCTCACTATGGACTCACTATATCCCTATGGACTCACCCTATGGACTCACCATCTCCCTGTGGACTCACCATCTCTCTATGGACTCACCATCTCACTGTGGACTTACTATCTCTCTATGGACTCACCATCTCCCTTTGGACTCACCTTCTCCAAATGGACTCACCCTATGGACTCACCATCTCCCTATGGACTCACCCTATGGACTCACCATCTCCCTGTGGACTCACCATCTCCCCGTGGACTCACCATCTCCCTGTGGACTCACCATCACCCTATGGACTCACCTATGGACTCACCATCTTCCTATGGACTCACCCTATGGACTCACCATCTCCCTATGGACTCACCCTATGGACTCACCATCTCTCTGTGGACTCACCATCTCCCTGTGGACTCACCATCTCCCTATGGACTCACCATCTCCCTTTGGACTCACCATCTCCCTTTGGACTCACCATCTCCCTTTGGACTCATCATCTCCCTATGGACTTACCATCTCCCTTTGGACTCACCATCTCCCTATGGACTCAACCTATGGACTCACCATCTCCCTATGGACTCACCCTATGGACTCACCATCTCCCTGTGGACTCACCATCTCCCTGTGGACTCACCATCTCCCTATGGACTCACCATCTCCCTGTGGACTCACCATCACCCTATGGACTCACCTATGGACTCACCATCTCCCTATGGACTCACCCTATGGACTCACCATCTCCCTATGGACTCACCATCTCTCTGTGGACTCACCATCTCCCTGTGGACTCACCATCTCCCTATGGACTCACCATCTCCCTTTGGACTCACCATCTCCCTTTGGACTCACCATCTCCCTTTGGACTCATCATCTCCCTATGGACTTACCATCTCCCTTTGGACTCACCATCTCCCTATGGACTCACTCTATGGACTCACCATCTCCCTGTGGACTCACCATCTCCCTGTGGACTCACCATCTCCCTATGGACTCACCATCTCCCTGTGGACTCACCATCACCCTATGGACTCACCATCTCCCTATGGACTCACCTATGGACTCACCATCTCCCTATGGACTCACCCTATGGACACACCATCTCCCTATGGACTCACCATCTCCCTGTGTACTCACCATATGGACTCACCATCTCCCTATGGACTCACCATCTCCCTATGGACTCACCATCTCACTATGGACTCACTATATCCCTATGGACTCACCCTATGGACTCACCATCTCCCTGTGGACTCACCATCTCTCTATGGACTCACCATCTCACTGTGGACTTACTATCTCTCTATGGACTCACCATCTCCCTTTGGACTCACCTTCTCCAAATGGACTCACCCTATGGACTCACCATCTCCCTATGGACTCACCCTATGGACTCACCATCTCCCTGTGGACTCACCATCTCCCCGTGGACTCACCATCTCCCTGTGGACTCACCATCACCCTATGGACTCACCTATGGACTCACCATCTTCCTATGGACTCACCCTATGGACTCACCATCTCCCTATGGACTCACCCTATGGACTCACCATCTCTCTGTGGACTCACCATCTCCCTGTGGACTCACCATCTCCCTATGGACTCACCATCTCCCTTTGGACTCACCATCTCCCTTTGGACTCACCATCTCCCTTTGGACTCACCATCTCCCTATGGACTCAACCTATGGACTCACCATCTCCCTATGGACTCACCCTATGGACTCACCATCTCCCTGTGGACTCACCATCTCCCTGTGGACTCACCATCTCCCTATGGACTCACCATCTCCCTGTGGACTCACCATCACCCTATGGACTCACCTATGGACTCACCATCTCCCTATGGACTCACCCTATGGACTCACCATCTCCCTATGGACTCACCATCTCTCTGTGGACTCACCATCTCCCTGTGGACTCACCATCTCCCTATGGACTCACCATCTCCCTTTGGACTCACCATCTCCCTTTGGACTCACCATCTCCCTTTGGACTCATCATCTCCCTATGGACTTACCATCTCCCTTTGGACTCACCATCTCCCTATGGACTCACTCTATGGACTCACCATCTCCCTGTGGACTCACCATCTCCCTGTGGACTCACCATCTCCCTATGGACTCACCATCTCCCTGTGGACTCACCATCACCCTATGGACTCACCATCTCCCTATGGACTCACCTATGGACTCACCATCTCCCTATGGACTCACCCTATGGACACACCATCTCCCTATGGACTCACCATCTCCCTGTGTACTCACCATATGGACTCACCATCTCCCTATGGACTCACCATCTCCCTATGGACTCACCATCTCACTATGGACTCACTATATCCCTATGGACTCACCCTATGGACTCACCATCTCCCTGTGGACTCACCATCTCTCTATGGACTCACCATCTCACTGTGGACTTACTATCTCTCTATGGACTCACCATCTCCCTTTGGACTCACCTTCTCCAAATGGACTCACCCTACGGACTCACCATCTCCCTATGGACTCACCCTATGGACTCACCATCTCCCTGTGGACTCACCATCTCCCCGTGGACTCACCATCTCCCTGTGGACTCACCATCACCCTATGGACTCACCTATGGACTCACCATCTTCCTATGGACTCACCCTATGGACTCACCATCTCCCTATGGACTCACCCTATGGACTCACCATCTCTCTGTGGACTCACCATCTCCCTGTGGACTCACCATCTCCCTATGGACTCACCATCTCCCTTTGGACTCACCATCTCCCTTTGGACTCACCATCTCCCTTTGGACTCATCATCTCCCTATGGACTTACCATCTCCCTTTGGACTCACCATCTCCCTATGGACTCAACCTATGGACTCACCATCTCCCTATGGACTCACCCTATGGACTCACCATCTCCCTGTGGACTCACCATCTCCCTGTGGACTCACCATCTCCCTATGGACTCACCATCCCCCTATGGACTCACTCTATGGACTCACCATCTCCCTGTGGACTCACTATCTCCCTGTGGACTCACCATCCCCCTATGGACTCACCATCTCCCTGTGGACTCACCATCTCCCTATGGACTTACTATCTCTCTATGGACTCACCATCTCCCTGTGGACCTACCATCTCCCTATGGACTCACCATCTCACTGTGGACTTACTATCTCTCTATGGACTCACCATCTCCCTTTGGACTCACCTTCTCCCTATGGACTCACCATCTCCCCGTGGACTCACCATCTCCCTGTGGACTCACCATCTCCCTATGGACTCACCATCTCCCTATGGACTCACCATCTCCCTATGGACTCACCATCTCCCTGTGGACTCACCATCTCCCTATGGACTCACCATCTCCCTGTGGACTCACCATCTCCCTGTGGACTCACCATCTCCCTTTGGACTCACCATCTCCCTATGGACTTACTATCTCTCTATGGACTCACCATCTCCCTTTGGACTCACCTTCTCCCTATGGACTCACCCTATGGACTCACCATCTTCCTATGGACTCACCCTATGGACTCACCATCTCCCTGTGGACTCACTGTCTCCCTGTGGACTCACCATCCCCCTGTGGACTCACCATCTCCCTGTGGACTCACCATCTCCCTATGGACATACTATCTCTCTATGGACTCACCATCTCCCTGTGGACCTACCATCTCCCTATGGACTCACCATCTCACTGTGGACTTACTATCTCTCTATGGACTCACCATCTCCCTATGGACTCACCATCTCCCTGTGGACTCACCATCTCCCTGTGGACCTACCATCTCCCTATGGACTCACCATCTCACTGTGGACTTACTATCTCTCTATGGACTCACCATCTCCCTTTGGACTCACCTTCTCCAAATGGACTCACCCTATGGACTCACCATCTCCCTATGGACTCACCCTATGGACTCACCATCTCCCTGTGGACTCACCATTTTTTATTTTTTTATTTTTTTTATTTAACCTTTATTTAACCAGGCAAGTCAGTTAAGAACAAATTCTTATTTTCAATGACGGCCTGGGAACAGTGGGTTAACTGCCTGTTCAGGGGCAGAACGACAGATTTGTACCTTGTACCTTGTCAGCTCGGGGGTTTGAACTCGCAACCTTCCGGTTACTAGTCCAACACTCTAACCACTAGGCTACCCTGCCGCCCCAACCCTGCCGCACCATCTCCCCGTGGACTCACCATCTCCCTGTGGACTCACCATCACCCTATGGACTCACCTATGGACTCACCATCTCCCTATGGACTCACCCTATGGACTCACCATCTCCCTATGGACTCACCATCTCTCTGTGGACTCACCATCTCCCTGTGGACTCACCATCTCCCTATGGACTCACCATCTCCCTTTGGACTCACCATCTCCCTTTGGACTCACCATCTCCCTTTGGACTCATCATCTCCCTATGGACTTACCATCTCCCTTTGGACTCACCATCTCCCTATGGACTCACTCTATGGACTCACCATCTCCCTGTGGACTCACCATCTCCCTGTGGACTCACCATCTCCCTATGGACTCACCATCTCCCTGTGGACTCACCATCACCCTATGGACTCACCATCTCCCTATGGACTCACCTATGGACTCACCATCTCCCTATGGACTCACCCTATGGACACACCATCTCCCTATGGACTCACCATCTCCCTGTGTACTCACCATATGGACTCACCATCTCCCTATGGACTCACCATCTCCCTATGGACTCACCATCTCACTATGGACTCACTATATCCCTATGGACTCACCCTATGGACTCACCATCTCCCTGTGGACTCACCATCTCTCTATGGACTCACCATCTCACTGTGGACTTACTATCTCTCTATGGACTCACCATCTCCCTTTGGACTCACCTTCTCCAAATGGACTCACCCTATGGACTCACCATCTCCCTATGGACTCACCCTATGGACTCACCATCTCCCTGTGGACTCACCATCTCCCCGTGGACTCACCATCTCCCTGTGGACTCACCATCACCCTATGGACTCACCTATGGACTCACCATCTCCCTATGGACTCACCCTATGGACTCACCATCTCCCTATGGACTCACCCTATGGACTCACCATCTCTCTGTGGACTCACCATCTCCCTGTGGACTCACCATCTCCCTATGGACTCACCATCTCCCTTTGGACTCACCATCTCCCTTTGGACTCACCATCTCCCTTTGGACTCATCATCTCCCTATGGACTTACCATCTCCCTTTGGACTCACCATCTCCCTATGGACTCAACCTATGGACTCACCATCTCCCTATGGACTCACCCTATGGACTCACCATCTCCCTGTGGACTCACCATCTCCCTGTGGACTCACCATCTCCCTATGGACTCACCATCTCCCTATGGACTCACCCTATGGACTCACCATCTCCCTGTGGACTCACTATCTCCCTGTGGACTCACCATCCCCCTATGGACTCACCATCTCCCTGTGGACTCACCATCTCCCTATGGACTTACTATCTCTCTATGGACTCACCATCTCCCTGTGGACCTACCATCTCCCTATGGACTCACCATCTCACTGTGGACTTACTATCTCTCTATGGACTCACCATCTCCCTTTGGACTCACCTTCTCCCTATGGACTCACCATCTCCCCGTGGACTCACCATCTCCCTGTGGACTCACCATCTACCTATGGACTCACCATCTCCCTATGGACTCACCATCTCCCTATGGACTCACCATCTCCCTGTGGACTCACCATCTCCCTATGGACTCACCATCTCCCTGTGGACTCACCATCTCCCTGTGGACTCACCATCTCCCTTTGGACTCACCATCTCCCTATGGACTTACTATCTCTCTATGGACTCACCATCTCCCTTTGGACTCACCATCTCCCTATGGACTCACCATCTCCCTTTGGACTCACCATCTCCCTTTGGACTCACCATCTCCCTTTGGACTCATCATCTCCCTATGGACTTACCATCTCCCTTTGGACTCACCATCTCCCTATGGACTCACTCTATGGACTCACCATCTCCCTGTGGACTCACCATCTCCCTGTGGACTCACCATCTCCCTATGGACTCACCATCTCCCTGTGGACTCACCATCACCCTATGGACTCACCATCTCCCTATGGACTCACCTATGGACTCACCATCTCCCTATGGACTCACCCTATGGACACACCATCTCCCTATGGACTCACCATCTCCCTGTGTACTCACCATATGGACTCACCATCTCCCTATGGACTCACCATCTCCCTATGGACTCACCATCTCACTATGGACTCACTATATCCCTATGGACTCACCCTATGGACTCACCATCTCCCTGTGGACTCACCATCTCTCTATGGACTCACCATCTCACTGTGGACTTACTATCTCTCTATGGACTCACCATCTCCCTTTGGACTCACCTTCTCCAAATGGACTCACCCTATGGACTCACCATCTCCCTATGGACTCACCCTATGGACTCACCATCTCCCTGTGGACTCACCATCTCCCCGTGGACTCACCATCTCCCTGTGGACTCACCATCACCCTATGGACTCACCTATGGACTCACCATCTTCCTATGGACTCACCCTATGGACTCACCATCTCCCTATGGACTCACCCTATGGACTCACCATCTCTCTGTGGACTCACCATCTCCCTGTGGACTCACCATCTCCCTATGGACTCACCATCTCCCTTTGGACTCACCATCTCCCTTTGGACTCACCATCTCCCTTTGGACTCATCATCTCCCTATGGACTTACCATCTCCCTTTGGACTCACCATCTCCCTATGGACTCAACCTATGGACTCACCATCTCCCTATGGACTCACCCTATGGACTCACCATCTCCCTGTGGACTCACCATCTCCCTGTGGACTCACCATCTCCCTATGGACTCACCATCTCCCTGTGGACTCACCATCACCCTATGGACTCACCTATGGACTCACCATCTCCCTATGGACTCACCCTATGGACTCACCATCTCCCTATGGACTCACCATCTCTCTGTGGACTCACCATCTCCCTGTGGACTCACCATCTCCCTATGGACTCACCATCTCCCTTTGGACTCACCATCTCCCTTTGGACTCACCATCTCCCTTTGGACTCATCATCTCCCTATGGACTTACCATCTCCCTTTGGACTCACCATCTCCCTATGGACTCACTCTATGGACTCACCATCTCCCTGTGGACTCACCATCTCCCTGTGGACTCACCATCTCCCTATGGACTCACCATCTCCCTGTGGACTCACCATCACCCTATGGACTCACCATCTCCCTATGGACTCACCTATGGACTCACCATCTCCCTATGGACTCACCCTATGGACACACCATCTCCCTATGGACTCACCATCTCCCTGTGTACTCACCATATGGACTCACCATCTCCCTATGGACTCACCATCTCCCTATGGACTCACCATCTCACTATGGACTCACTATATCCCTATGGACTCACCCTATGGACTCACCATCTCCCTGTGGACTCACCATCTCTCTATGGACTCACCATCTCACTGTGGACTTACTATCTCTCTATGGACTCACCATCTCCCTTTGGACTCACCTTCTCCAAATGGACTCACCCTACGGACTCACCATCTCCCTATGGACTCACCCTATGGACTCACCATCTCCCTGTGGACTCACCATCTCCCCGTGGACTCACCATCTCCCTGTGGACTCACCATCACCCTATGGACTCACCTATGGACTCACCATCTTCCTATGGACTCACCCTATGGACTCACCATCTCCCTATGGACTCACCCTATGGACTCACCATCTCCCTATGGACTCACTCTATGGACTCACCATCTCCCTGTGGACTCACCATCTCCCTGTGGACTCACCATCTCCCTATGGACTCACCATCTCCCTGTGGACTCACCATCACCCTATGGACTCACCATCTCCCTATGGACTCACCTATGGACTCACCATCTCCCTATGGACTCACCCTATGGACACACCATCTCCCTATGGACTCACCATCTCCCTGTGTACTCACCATATGGACTCACCATCTCCCTATGGACTCACCATCTCCCTATGGACTCACCATCTCACTATGGACTCACTATATCCCTATGGACTCACCCTATGGACTCACCATCTCCCTGTGGACTCACCATCTCTCTATGGACTCACCATCTCACTGTGGACTTACTATCTCTCTATGGACTCACCATCTCCCTTTGGACTCACCTTCTCCAAATGGACTCACCCTATGGACTCACCATCTCCCTATGGACTCACCCTATGGACTCACCATCTCCCTGTGGACTCACCATCTCCCCGTGGACTCACCATCTCCCTGTGGACTCACCATCACCCTATGGACTCACCTATGGACTCACCATCTTCCTATGGACTCACCCTATGGACTCACCATCTCCCTATGGACTCACCCTATGGACTCACCATCTCTCTGTGGACTCACCATCTCCCTGTGGACTCACCATCTCCCTATGGACTCACCATCTCCCTTTGGACTCACCATCTCCCTTTGGACTCACCATCTCCCTTTGGACTCATCATCTCCCTATGGACTTACCATCTCCCTTTGGACTCACCATCTCCCTATGGACTCAACCTATGGACTCACCATCTCCCTATGGACTCACCCTATGGACTCACCATCTCCCTGTGGACTCACCATCTCCCTGTGGACTCACCATCTCCCTATGGACTCACCATCTCCCTGTGGACTCACCATCACCCTATGGACTCACCTATGGACTCACCATCTCCCTATGGACTCACCCTATGGACTCACCATCTCCCTATGGACTCACCATCTCTCTGTGGACTCACCATCTCCCTGTGGACTCACCATCTCCCTTTGGACTCACCATCTCCCTTTGGACTCACCATCTCCCTTTGGACTCACCATCTCCCTTTGGACTCATCATCTCCCTATGGACTTACCATCTCCCTTTGGACTCACCATCTCCCTATGGACTCACTCTATGGACTCACCATCTCCCTGTGGACTCACCATCTCCCTGTGGACTCACCATCTCCCTATGGACTCACCATCTCCCTGTGGACTCACCATCACCCTATGGACTCACCATCTCCCTATGGACTCACCTATGGACTCACCATCTCCCTATGGACTCACCCTATGGACACACCATCTCCCTATGGACTCACCATCTCCCTGTGTACTCACCATATGGACTCACCATCTCCCTATGGACTCACCATCTCCCTATGGACTCACCATCTCACTATGGACTCACTATATCCCTATGGACTCACCCTATGGACTCACCATCTCCCTGTGGACTCACCATCTCTCTATGGACTCACCATCTCACTGTGGACTTACTATCTCTCTATGGACTCACCATCTCCCTTTGGACTCACCTTCTCCAAATGGACTCACCCTACGGACTCACCATCTCCCTATGGACTCACCCTATGGACTCACCATCTCCCTGTGGACTCACCATCTCCCCGTGGACTCACCATCTCCCTGTGGACTCACCATCACCCTATGGACTCACCTATGGACTCACCATCTTCCTATGGACTCACCCTATGGACTCACCATCTCCCTATGGACTCACCCTATGGACTCACCATCTCTCTGTGGACTCACCATCTCCCTGTGGACTCACCATCTCCCTATGGACTCACCATCTCCCTTTGGACTCACCATCTCCCTTTGGACTCACCATCTCCCTTTGGACTCATCATCTCCCTATGGACTTACCATCTCCCTTTGGACTCACCATCTCCCTATGGACTCAACCTATGGACTCACCATCTCCCTATGGACTCACCCTATGGACTCACCATCTCCCTGTGGACTCACCATCTCCCTGTGGACTCACCATCTCCCTATGGACTCACCATCTCCCTATGGACTCACTCTATGGACTCACCATCTCCCTGTGGACTCACTATCTCCCTGTGGACTCACCATCCCCCTATGGACTCACCATCTCCCTGTGGACTCACCATCTCCCTATGGACTTACTATCTCTCTATGGACTCACCATCTCCCTGTGGACCTACCATCTCCCTATGGACTCACCATCTCACTGTGGACTTACTATCTCTCTATGGACTCACCATCTCCCTTTGGACTCACCTTCTCCCTATGGACTCACCATCTCCCCGTGGACTCACCATCTCCCTGTGGACTCACCATCTCCCTATGGACTCACCATCTCCCTATGGACTCACCATCTCCCTATGGACTCACCATCTCCCTGTGGACTCACCATCTCCCTATGGACTCACCATCTCCCTGTGGACTCACCATCTCCCTGTGGACTCACCATCTCCCTTTGGACTCACCATCTCCCTATGGACTTACTATCTCTCTATGGACTCACCATCTCCCTTTGGACTCACCTTCTCCCTATGGACTCACCCTATGGACTCACCATCTTCCTATGGACTCACCCTATGGACTCACCATCTCCCTGTGGACTCACTGTCTCCCTGTGGACTCACCATCCCCCTGTGGACTCACCATCTCCCTGTGGACTCACCATCTCCCTATGGACATACTATCTCTCTATGGACTCACCATCTCCCTGTGGACCTACCATCTCCCTATGGACTCACCATCTCACTGTGGACTTACTATCTCTCTATGGACTCACCATCTCCCTATGGACTCACCATCTCCCTGTGGACTCACCATCTCCCTGTGGACCTACCATCTCCCTATGGACTCACCATCTCACTGTGGACTTACTATCTCTCTATGGACTCACCATCTCCCTTTGGACTCACCTTCTCCAAATGGACTCACCCTATGGACTCACCATCTCCCTATGGACTCACCCTATGGACTCACCATCTCCCTGTGGACTCACCATTTTTTATTTTTTTATTTTTTTTATTTAACCTTTATTTAACCAGGCAAGTCAGTTAAGCACAAATTCTTATTTTCAATGACGGCCTGGGAACAGTGGGTTAACTGCCTGTTCAGGGGCAGAACGACAGATTTGTACCTTGTACCTTGTCAGCTCGGGGGTTTGAACTCGCAACCTTCCGGTTACTAGTCCAACACTCTAACCACTAGGCTACCCTGCCGCCCCAACCCTGCCGCACCATCTCCCCGTGGACTCACCATCTCCCTGTGGACTCACCATCACCCTATGGACTCACCTATGGACTCACCATCTCCCTATGGACTCACCCTATGGACTCACCATCTCCCTATGGACTCACCATCTCTCTGTGGACTCACCATCTCCCTGTGGACTCACCATCTCCCTATGGACTCACCATCTCCCTTTGGACTCACCATCTCCCTTTGGACTCACCATCTCCCTTTGGACTCATCATCTCCCTATGGACTTACCATCTCCCTTTGGACTCACCATCTCCCTATGGACTCACTCTATGGACTCACCATCTCCCTGTGGACTCACCATCTCCCTGTGGACTCACCATCTCCCTATGGACTCACCATCTCCCTGTGGACTCACCATCACCCTATGGACTCACCATCTCCCTATGGACTCACCTATGGACTCACCATCTCCCTATGGACTCACCCTATGGACACACCATCTCCCTATGGACTCACCATCTCCCTGTGTACTCACCATATGGACTCACCATCTCCCTATGGACTCACCATCTCCCTATGGACTCACCATCTCACTATGGACTCACTATATCCCTATGGACTCACCCTATGGACTCACCATCTCCCTGTGGACTCACCATCTCTCTATGGACTCACCATCTCACTGTGGACTTACTATCTCTCTATGGACTCACCATCTCCCTTTGGACTCACCTTCTCCAAATGGACTCACCCTATGGACTCACCATCTCCCTATGGACTCACCCTATGGACTCACCATCTCCCTGTGGACTCACCATCTCCCCGTGGACTCACCATCTCCCTGTGGACTCACCATCACCCTATGGACTCACCTATGGACTCACCATCTTCCTATGGACTCACCCTATGGACTCACCATCTCCCTATGGACTCACCCTATGGACTCACCATCTCTCTGTGGACTCACCATCTCCCTGTGGACTCACCATCTCCCTATGGACTCACCATCTCCCTTTGGACTCACCATCTCCCTTTGGACTCACCATCTCCCTTTGGACTCATCATCTCCCTATGGACTTACCATCTCCCTTTGGACTCACCATCTCCCTATGGACTCAACCTATGGACTCACCATCTCCCTATGGACTCACCCTATGGACTCACCATCTCCCTGTGGACTCACCATCTCCCTGTGGACTCACCATCTCCCTATGGACTCACCATCTCCCTATGGACTCACCCTATGGACTCACCATCTCCCTGTGGACTCACTATCTCCCTGTGGACTCACCATCCCCCTATGGACTCACCATCTCCCTGTGGACTCACCATCTCCCTATGGACTTACTATCTCTCTATGGACTCACCATCTCCCTGTGGACCTACCATCTCCCTATGGACTCACCATCTCACTGTGGACTTACTATCTCTCTATGGACTCACCATCTCCCTTTGGACTCACCTTCTCCCTATGGACTCACCATCTCCCCGTGGACTCACCATCTCCCTGTGGACTCACCATCTCCCTATGGACTCACCATCTCCCTATGGACTCACCATCTCCCTATGGACTCACCATCTCCCTGTGGACTCACCATCTCCCTATGGACTCACCATCTCCCTGTGGACTCACCATCTCCCTGTGGACTCACCATCTCCCTTTGGACTCACCATCTCCCTATGGACTTACTATCTCTCTATGGACTCACCATCTCCCTTTGGACTCACCTTCTCCCTATGGACTCACCCTATGGACTCACCATCTTCCTATGGACTCACCCTATGGACTCACCATCTCCCTGTGGACTCACTGTCTCCCTGTGGACTCACCATCCCCCTGTGGACTCACCATCTCCCTGTGGACTCACCATCTCCCTATGGACATACTATCTCTCTATGGACTCACCATCTCCCTGTGGACCTACCATCTCCCTATGGACTCACCATCTCACTGTGGACTTACTATCTCTCTATGGACTCACCATCTCCCTTTGGACTCACCTTCTCCAAATGGACTCACCCTATGGACTCACCATCTCCCTGTGGACTCACTATCTCCCTGTGGACTCACCATCCCCCTGTGGACTCACCATCTCCCTGTGGACTCACCATCTCCCTATGGACATACTATCTCTCTATGGACTCACCATCTCCCTGTGGACCTACCATCTCCCTATGGACTCAACATCTCACTGTGGACTTACTATCTCTCTATGGACTCACCATCTGCCTTTGGACTCACCTTCTCCCTATGGACTCACCATCTCCCTGTGGACTCACCATCTCCCTGTGGACTCACCATCTCCCTATGGACTCACCATCTCCCTATGGACTCACCATCTCGCTGTGGACTCACCATCACCCTATGGACTCACCATCTCCCTATGGACTCACCTATGGACTCACCATCTCCCTATGGACTCACCCTATGGACACACCATCTCCCTATGGACTCACCATCTCCCTGTGTACTCACCATATGGACTCACCATCTCCCTATGGACTCACCATCTCCCTATGGACTCACCATCTCTCTGTGGACTCACCATCTCCCTGTGGACTCACCATCTCCCTATGGACTCACCATCTCCCTTTGGACTCACCATCTCCCTTTGGACTCACCATCTCCCTTTGGACTCATCATCTCCCTATGGACTTACCATCTCCCTTTGGACTCACCATCTCCCTATGGACTCACTCTATGGACTCACCATCTCCCTGTGGACTCACCATCTCCCTGTGGACTCACCATCTCCCTATGGACTCACCATCTCCCTGTGGACTCACCATCACCCTATGGACTCACCATCTCCCTATGGACTCACCTATGGACTCACCATCTCCCTATGGACTCACCCTATGGACACACCATCTCCCTATGGACTCACCATCTCCCTATGGACTCACCTATGGACTCACCATCTCCCTATGGACTCACCATCTCCCTATGGACTCACCATCTCACTATGGACTCACTATATCCCTATGGACTCACCCTATGGACTCACCATCTCCCTGTGGACTCACCATCTCTCTATGGACTCACCATCTCACTGTGGACTTACTATCTCTCTATGGACTCACCATCTCCCTTTGGACTCACCTTCTCCAAATGGACTCACCCTATGGACTCACCATCTCCCTATGGACTCACCCTATGGACTCACCATCTCCCTGTGGACTCACCATCTCCCCGTGGACTCACCATCTCCCTGTGGACTCACCATCACCCTATGGACTCACCTATGGACTCACCATCTTCCTATGGACTCACCCTATGGACTCACCATCTCCCTATGGACTCACCCTATGGACTCACCATCTCTCTGTGGACTCACCATCTCCCTGTGGACTCACCATCTCCCTATGGACTCACCATCTCCCTTTGGACTCACCATCTCCCTTTGGACTCACCATCTCCCTTTGGACTCATCATCTCCCTATGGACTTACCATCTCCCTTTGGACTCACCATCTCCCTATGGACTCAACCTATGGACTCACCATCTCCCTATGGACTCACCCTATGGACTCACCATCTCACTGTGGACTTACTATCTCTCTATGGACTCACCATCTCCCTTTGGACTCACCTTCTCCCTATGGACTCACCATCTCCCCGTGGACTCACCATCTCCCTGTGGACTCACCATCTCCCTATGGACTCACCATCTCCCTATGGACTCACCATCTCCCTATGGACTCACCATCTCCCTGTGGACTCACCATCTCCCTATGGACTCACCATCTCCCTGTGGACTCACCATCTCCCTGTGGACTCACCATCTCCCTTTGGACTCACCATCTCCCTATGGACTTACTATCTCTCTATGGACTCACCATCTCCCTTTGGACTCACCTTCTCCCTATGGACTCACCCTATGGACTCACCATCTTCCTATGGACTCACCCTATGGACTCACCATCTCCCTGTGGACTCACTGTCTCCCTGTGGACTCACCATCCCCCTGTGGACTCACCATCTCCCTGTGGACTCACCATCTCCCTATGGACATACTATCTCTCTATGGACTCACCATCTCCCTGTGGACCTACCATCTCCCTATGGACTCACCATCTCACTGTGGACTTACTATCTCTCTATGGACTCACCATCTCCCTTTGGACTCACCTTCTCCAAATGGACTCACCCTATGGACTCACCATCTCCCTGTGGACTCACTATCTCCCTGTGGACTCACCATCCCCCTGTGGACTCACCATCTCCCTGTGGACTCACCATCTCCCTATGGACATACTATCTCTCTATGGACTCACCATCTCCCTGTGGACCTACCATCTCCCTATGGACTCAACATCTCACTGTGGACTTACTATCTCTCTATGGACTCACCATCTGCCTTTGGACTCACCTTCTCCCTATGGACTCACCATCTCCCTGTGGACTCACCATCTCCCTGTGGACTCACCATCTCCCTATGGACTCACCATCTCCCTATGGACTCACCATCTCGCTGTGGACTCACCATCACCCTATGGACTCACCATCTCCCTATGGACTCACCTATGGACTCACCATCTCCCTATGGACTCACCCTATGGACACACCATCTCCCTATGGACTCACCATCTCCCTGTGTACTCACCATATGGACTCACCATCTCCCTATGGACTCACCATCTCCCTATGGACTCACCATCTCTCTGTGGACTCACCATCTCCCTGTGGACTCACCATCTCCCTATGGACTCACCATCTCCCTTTGGACTCACCATCTCCCTTTGGACTCACCATCTCCCTTTGGACTCATCATCTCCCTATGGACTTACCATCTCCCTTTGGACTCACCATCTCCCTATGGACTCACTCTATGGACTCACCATCTCCCTGTGGACTCACCATCTCCCTGTGGACTCACCATCTCCCTATGGACTCACCATCTCCCTGTGGACTCACCATCACCCTATGGACTCACCATCTCCCTATGGACTCACCTATGGACTCACCATCTCCCTATGGACTCACCCTATGGACACACCATCTCCCTATGGACTCACCATCTCCCTATGGACTCACCTATGGACTCACCATCTCCCTATGGACTCACCATCTCCCTATGGACTCACCATCTCACTATGGACTCACTATATCCCTATGGACTCACCCTATGGACTCACCATCTCCCTGTGGACTCACCATCTCTCTATGGACTCACCATCTCACTGTGGACTTACTATCTCTCTATGGACTCACCATCTCCCTTTGGACTCACCTTCTCCAAATGGACTCACCCTATGGACTCACCATCTCCCTATGGACTCACCCTATGGACTCACCATCTCCCTGTGGACTCACCATCTCCCCGTGGACTCACCATCTCCCTGTGGACTCACCATCACCCTATGGACTCACCTATGGACTCACCATCTTCCTATGGACTCACCCTATGGACTCACCATCTCCCTATGGACTCACCCTATGGACTCACCATCTCTCTGTGGACTCACCATCTCCCTGTGGACTCACCATCTCCCTATGGACTCACCATCTCCCTTTGGACTCACCATCTCCCTTTGGACTCACCATCTCCCTTTGGACTCATCATCTCCCTATGGACTTACCATCTCCCTTTGGACTCACCATCTCCCTATGGACTCAACCTATGGACTCACAATCTCCCTATGGACTCACCCTATGGACTCACCATCTCCCTGTGGACTCACCATCTCCCTGTGGACTCACCATCTCCCTATGGACTCACCATCTCCCTATGGACTCACCCTATGGACTCACCATCTCCCTGTGGACTCACTATCTCCCTGTGGACTCACCATCCCCCTATGGACTCACCATCTCCCTGTGGACTCACCATCTCCCTATGGACTTACTATCTCTCTATGGACTCACCATCTCCCTGTGGACCTACCATCTCCCTATGGACTCACCATCTCACTGTGGACTTACTATCTCTCTATGGACTCACCATCTCCCTTTGGACTCACCTTCTCCCTATGGACTCACCATCTCCCTGTGGACTCACCATCTCCCTGTGGACTCACCATCTCCCTATGGACTCACCATCTCCCTATGGACTCACCATCTCCCTATGGACTCACCATCTCCCTGTGGACTCACCATCTCCCTATGGACTCACCATCTCCCTGTGGACTCACCATCTCCCTGTGGACTCACCATCTCCCTTTGGACTCACCATCTCCCTATGGACTTACTATCTCTCTATGGACTCACCATCTCCCTTTGGACTCACCTTCTCCCTATGGACTCACCCTATGGACTCACCATCTTCCTATGGACTCACCCTATGGACTCACCATCTCCCTGTGGACTCACTGTCTCCCTGTGGACTCACCATCCCCCTGTGGACTCACCATCTCCCTGTGGACTCACCATCTCCCTATGGACATACTATCTCTCTATGGACTCACCATCTCCCTGTGGACCTACCATCTCCCTATGGACTCACCATCTCACTGTGGACTTACTATCTCTCTATGGACTCACCATCTCCCTTTGGACTCACCTTCTCCAAATGGACTCACCCTATGGACTCACCATCTCCCTGTGGACTCACTATCTCCCTGTGGACTCACCATCCCCCTGTGGACTCACCATCTCCCTGTGGACTCACCATCTCCCTATGGACATACTATCTCTCTATGGACTCACCATCTCCCTGTGGACCTACCATCTCCCTATGGACTCAACATCTCACTGTGGACTTACTATCTCTCTATGGACTCACCATCTGCCTTTGGACTCACCTTCTCCCTATGGACTCACCATCTCCCTGTGGACTCACCATCTCCCTGTGGACTCACCATCTCCCTATGGACTCACCATCTCCCTATGGACTCACCATCTCGCTGTGGACTCACCATCACCCTATGGACTCACCATCTCCCTATGGACTCACCTATGGACACACCATCTCCCTATGGACTCACCCTATGGACACACCATCTCCCTATGGACTCACCATCTCCCTGTGTACTCACCATATGGACTCACCATCTCCCTATGGACTCACCATCTCCCTATGGACTCACCATCTCACTATGGACTCACTATATCCCTATGGACTCACCCTATGGACTCACCATCTCCCTGTGGCATCACCATATCTCTATGGACTCACCATCTCCCTATGGACTCACCCTATGGACTCACCATCACCCTATGGACTCACCATCTCCCTATGGACTCACCATCTCGCTGTGGACTCACCATCACCCTATGGACTCACCATCTCCCTATGGACTCACCTATGGACTCACCATCTCCCTATGGACTCACCCTATGGACACACCATCTCCCTATGGACTCACCATCTCCCTGTGTACTCACCATATGGACTCACCATCTCCCTATGGACTCACCATCTCCCTATGGACTCACCATCTCACTATGGACTCACTATATCCCTATGGACTCACCCTATGGACTCACCATCTCCCTGTGGACTCACCATATCTCTATGGACTCACCATCTCCCTATGGACTCACCCTATGGACTCACCATCACCCTATGGACTCACCATCTCCCTATGGACTCACCCTATGGACTCACCATCTCCCTATGGACTCACCATCTCCCTCTGGACTCACCATCTCCCTATGGACTCACCATCTCCCTATGGACTCACCATCTCCCTGTGGACTCACCATCTCCCTATGGACTCACCATCTCCCTGTGGACTCACCATCTCCCTATGGACTCAACATCTCCCTGTGGACTCACCATCTCCCTATGGACTCACCATCTCCCTGTGGACTAACCCTATGGACTCACCCTATGGACTCACCATCTCCCTATGGACTCACCATCTCCCTGTGGACTCACCATCTCCCTGTGGACTCACCATCTCCCTGTGGACTCACCATCTCCCTATGGACTCACCATCTCCCTGTGGACTCACCATCTCCCTGTGGACTCACCATCTCCCTTTGGACTCACCATCTCCCTATGGACTTACTATCTCTCTATGGACTCACCATCTCCCTTTGGACTCACCATCTCCCTATGGACTCACCCTATGGACTCACCATCTCCCTATGGACTCACCCTATGGACTCACCATCTCCCTGTGGACTCACTATCTCCCTGTGGACTCACCATCCCCCTATGGACTCACCATCTCCCTGTGGACTCACAATCTCCCTTTTGACTCACCATCTCCCTATGGACTTACTATCTCTCTATGGACTCACCATCTCCCTTTGGACTCACCATCTCCCTATGGACTCACCCTATGGACTCACCATCTCCCTATGGACTCACCATCTCCCTGTGGACTCACTATCTCCCTGTGGACTCACCATCCCCCTGTGGACTCACTATCTCCCTGTGGACTCACCATCCCCCTATGGACTCACCATCTCCCTGTGGACCTACCATCTCCCTATGGACTCACCATCTCACTGTGGAATTACTATCGCTCTATGGACTCACCATCTCCCTTTGGACTCACCTTCTCCAAATGGACTCACCCTATGGACTCACCATCTCCCTATAGACTCACCCTATGGACTCACGATCTCCCTGTGGACTCACCATCTCCCTGTGGACTCACCATCTCCCCGTGGACTCACCATCACCCTATGGACTCACCATCTCCCTATGGACTCACCTATGGACTCACCATCTCCCTATGGACTCACCCTATGGACACACCATCTCCCTATGGACTCACCATCTCCCTGTGTACTCACCATATGGACTCACCATCTCCCTATGGACTCACCATCTCCCTATGGACTCACCATCTCACTATGGACTCACTATATCCCTATGGACTCACCCTATGGACTCACCATCTCCCTGTGGACTCACCATATCTCTATGGACTCTCCATCTCCCTATGGACTCACCCTATGGACTCACCATCACCCTATGGACTCACCATCTCCCTATGGACTCACCCTATGGACTCACCATCTCCCTATGGACTCACCATCTCCCTCTGGACTCACCATCTCCCTATGGACTCACCATCTCCCTATGGACTCACCATCTCCCTGTGGACTCACCATCTCCCTATGGACTCACCATCTCCCTGTGGACTCACCATCTCCCTATGGACTCACCATCTCCCTGTGGACTCACCATCTCCCTATGGACTCACCATCTCCCTGTGGACTAACCCTATGGACTCACCCTATGGACTCACCATCTCCCTATGGACTCACCATCTCCCTGTGGACTCACCATCTCCCTGTGGACTCACCATCTCCCTGTGGACTCACCATCTCCCTATGGACTCACCATCTCCCTGTGGACTCACCATCTCCCTGTGGACTCACCATCTCCCTTTGGACTCACCATCTCCCTATGGACTTACTATCTCTCTATGGACTCACCATCTCCCTTTGGACTCACCATCTCCCTATGGACTCACCCTATGGACTCACCATCTCCCTATGGACTCACCCTATGGACTCACCATCTCCCTGTGGACTCACTATCTCCCTGTGGACTCACCATCCCCCTATGGACTCACCATCTCCCTGTGGACTCACAATCTCCCTTTGGACTCACCATCTCCCTATGGACTTACTATCTCTCTATGGACTCACCATCTCCCTTTGGACTCACCATCTCCCTATGGACTCACCCTATGGACTCACCATCTCCCTATGGACTCACCATCTCCCTGTGGACTCACTATCTCCCTGTGGACTCACCATCCCCCTGTGGACTCACTATCTCCCTGTGGACTCAACATCCCCCTATGGACTCACCATCTCCCTGTGGACTCACCATCTCCCTGTGGACTCACCATCTCCCTTTGGACTCACCATCTCCCTATGGACTTACTATCTCTCTATGGACTCACCATCTCCCTTTGGACTCACCTTCTCCCTATGGACTCACCCTATGGACTCACCATCTTCCTATGGACTCACCCTATGGACTCACCATCTCCCTGTGGACTCACTGTCTCCCTGTGGACTCACCATCCCCCTGTGGACTCACCATCTCCCTGTGGACTCACCATCTCCCTATGGACATACTATCTCTCTATGGACTCACCATCTCCCTGTGGACCTACCATCTCCCTATGGACTCACCATCTCACTGTGGACTTACTATCTCTCTATGGACTCACCATCTCCCTTTGGACTCACCTTCTCCAAATGGACTCACCCTATGGACTCACCATCTCCCTGTGGACTCACTATCTCCCTGTGGACTCACCATCCCCCTGTGGACTCACCATCTCCCTGTGGACTCACCATCTCCCTATGGACATACTATCTCTCTATGGACTCACCATCTCCCTGTGGACCTACCATCTCCCTATGGACTCAACATCTCACTGTGGACTTACTATCTCTCTATGGACTCACCATCTGCCTTTGGACTCACCTTCTCCCTATGGACTCACCATCTCCCTGTGGACTCACCATCTCCCTGTGGACTCACCATCTCCCTATGGACTCACCATCTCCCTATGGACTCACCATCTCGCTGTGGACTCACCATCACCCTATGGACTCACCATCTCCCTATGGACTCACCTATGGACTCACCATCTCCCTATGGACTCACCCTATGGACACACCATCTCCCTATGGACTCACCATCTCCCTGTGTACTCACCATATGGACTCACCATCTCCCTATGGACTCACCATCTCCCTATGGACTCACCATCTCTCTGTGGACTCACCATCTCCCTGTGGACTCACCATCTCCCTATGGACTCACCATCTCCCTTTGGACTCACCATCTCCCTTTGGACTCACCATCTCCCTTTGGACTCATCATCTCCCTATGGACTTACCATCTCCCTTTGGACTCACCATCTCCCTATGGACTCACTCTATGGACTCACCATCTCCCTGTGGACTCACCATCTCCCTGTGGACTCACCATCTCCCTATGGACTCACCATCTCCCTGTGGACTCACCATCACTCTATGGACTCACCATCTCCCTATGGACTCACCTATGGACTCACCATCTCCCTATGGACTCACCCTATGGACACACCATCTCCCTATGGACTCACCATCTCCCTGTGTACTCACCATATGGACTCACCATCTCCCTATGGACTCACCATCTCCCTATGGACTCACCATCTCACTATGGACTCACTATATCCCTATGGACTCACCCTATGGACTCACCATCTCCCTGTGGACTCACCATCTCTCTATGGACTCACCATCTCACTGTGGACTTACTATCTCTCTATGGACTCACCATCTCCCTTTGGACTCACCTTCTCCAAATGGACTCACCCTATGGACTCACCATCTCCCTATGGACTCACCCTATGGACTCACCATCTCCCTGTGGACTCACCATCTCCCCGTGGACTCACCATCTCCCTGTGGACTCACCATCACCCTATGGACTCACCTATGGACTCACCATCTTCCTATGGACTCACCCTATGGACTCACCATCTCCCTATGGACTCACCCTATGGACTCACCATCTCTCTGTGGACTCACCATCTCCCTGTGGACTCACCATCTCCCTATGGACTCACCATCTCCCTTTGGACTCACCATCTCCCTTTGGACTCACCATCTCCCTTTGGACTCATCATCTCCCTATGGACTTACCATCTCCCTTTGGACTCACCATCTCCCTATGGACTCAACCTATGGACTCACAATCTCCCTATGGACTCACCCTATGGACTCACCATCTCCCTGTGGACTCACCATCTCCCTGTGGACTCACCATCTCCCTATGGACTCACCATCTCCCTATGGACTCACCCTATGGACTCACCATCTCCCTGTGGACTCACTATCTCCCTGTGGACTCACCATCCCCCTATGGACTCACCATCTCCCTGTGGACTCACCATCTCCCTATGGACTTACTATCTCTCTATGGACTCACCATCTCCCTGTGGACCTACCATCTCCCTATGGACTCACCATCTCACTGTGGACTTACTATCTCTCTATGGACTCACCATCTCCCTTTGGACTCACCTTCTCCCTATGGACTCACCATCTCCCCGTGGACTCACCATCTCCCTGTGGACTCACCATCTCCCTATGGACTCACCATCTCCCTATGGACTCACCATCTCCCTATGGACTCACCATCTCCCTGTGGACTCACCATCTCCCTATGGACTCACCATCTCCCTGTGGACTCACCATCTCCCTGTGGACTCACCATCTCCCTTTGGACTCACCATCTCCCTATGGACTTACTATCTCTCTATGGACTCACCATCTCCCTTTGGACTCACCTTCTCCCTATGGACTCACCCTATGGACTCACCATCTTCCTATGGACTCACCCTATGGACTCACCATCTCCCTGTGGACTCACTGTCTCCCTGTGGACTCACCATCCCCCTGTGGACTCACCATCTCCCTGTGGACTCACCATCTCCCTATGGACATACTATCTCTCTATGGACTCACCATCTCCCTGTGGACCTACCATCTCCCTATGGACTCACCATCTCACTGTGGACTTACTATCTCTCTATGGACTCACCATCTCCCTTTGGACTCACCTTCTCCAAATGGACTCACCCTATGGACTCACCATCTCCCTGTGGACTCACTATCTCCCTGTGGACTCACCATCCCCCTGTGGACTCACCATCTCCCTGTGGACTCACCATCTCCCTATGGACATACTATCTCTCTATGGACTCACCATCTCCCTGTGGACCTACCATCCCCCTATGGACTCAACATCTCACTGTGGACTTACTATCTCTCTATGGACTCACCATCTGCCTTTGGACTCACCTTCTCCCTATGGACTCACCATCTCCCTGTGGACTCACCATCTCCCTGTGGACTCACCATCTCCCTATGGACTCACCATCTCCCTATGGACTCACCATCTCGCTGTGGACTCACCATCACCCTATGGACTCACCATCTCCCTATGGACTCACCTATGGACACACCATCTCCCTATGGACTCACCCTATGGACACACCATCTCCCTATGGACTCACCATCTCCCTGTGTACTCACCATATGGACTCACCATCTCCCTATGGACTCACCATCTCCCTATGGACTCACCATCTCACTATGGACTCACTATATCCCTATGGACTCACCCTATGGACTCACCATCTCCCTGTGGCATCACCATATCTCTATGGACTCACCATCTCCCTATGGACTCACCCTATGGACTCACCATCACCCTATGGACTCACCATCTCCCTATGGACTCACCATCTCGCTGTGGACTCACCATCACCCTATGGACTCACCATCTCCCTATGGACTCACCTATGGACTCACCATCTCCCTATGGACTCACCCTATGGACACACCATCTCCCTATGGACTCACCATCTCCCTGTGTACTCACCATATGGACTCACCATCTCCCTATGGACTCACCATCTCCCTATGGACTCACCATCTCACTATGGACTCACTATATCCCTATGGACTCACCCTATGGACTCACCATCTCCCTGTGGACTCACCATATCTCTATGGACTCACCATCTCCCTATGGACTCACCCTATGGACTCACCATCACCCTATGGACTCACCATCTCCCTATGGACTCACCTTATGGACTCACCATCTCCCTATGGACTCACCATCTCCCTCTGGACTCACCATCTCCCTATGGACTCACCATCTCCCTATGGACTCACCATCTCCCTGTGGACTCACCATCTCCCTATGGACTCACCATCTCCCTGTGGACTCACCATCTCCCTATGGACTCAACATCTCCCTGTGGACTCACCATCTCCCTATGGACTCACCATCTCCCTGTGGACTAACCCTATGGACTCACCCTATGGACTCACCATCTCCCTATGGACTCACCATCTCCCTGTGGACTCACCATCTCCCTGTGGACTCACCATCTCCCTGTGGACTCACCATCTCCCTATGGACTCACCATCTCCCTGTGGACTCACCATCTCCCTGTGGACTCACCATCTCCCTTTGGACTCACCATCTCCCTATGGACTTACTATCTCTCTATGGACTCACCATCTCCCTTTGGACTCACCATCTCCCTATGGACTCACCCTATGGACTCACCATCTCCCTATGGACTCACCCTATGGACTCACCATCTCCCTGTGGACTCACTATCTCCCTGTGGACTCACCATCCCCCTATGGACTCACCATCTCCCTGTGGACTCACAATCTCCCTTTTGACTCACCATCTCCCTATGGACTTACTATCTCTCTATGGACTCACCATCTCCCTTTGGACTCACCATCTCCCTATGGACTCACCCTATGGACTCACCATCTCCCTATGGACTCACCATCTCCCTGTGGACTCACTATCTCCCTGTGGACTCACCATCCCCCTGTGGACTCACTATCTCCCTGTGGACTCACCATCCCCCTATGGACTCACCATCTCCCTGTGGACCTACCATCTCCCTATGGACTCACCATCTCACTGTGGAATTACTATCGCTCTATGGACTCACCATCTCCCTTTGGACTCACCTTCTCCAAATGGACTCACCCTATGGACTCACCATCTCCCTATAGAGTCACCCTATGGACTCACGATCTCCCTGTGGACTCACCATCTCCCTGTGGACTCACCATCTCCCCGTGGACTCACCATCACCCTATGGACTCACCATCTCCCTATGGACTCACCTATGGACTCACCATCTCCCTATGGACTCACCCTATGGACACACCATCTCCCTATGGACTCACCATCTCCCTGTGTACTCACCATATGGACTCACCATCTCCCTATGGACTCACCATCTCCCTATGGACTCACCATCTCACTATGGACTCACTATATCCCTATGGACTCACCCTATGGACTCACCATCTCCCTGTGGACTCACAATATCTCTATGGACTCTCCATCTCCCTATGGACTCACCCTATGGACTCACCATCACCCTATGGACTCACCATCTCCCTATGGACTCACCCTATGGACTCACCATCTCCCTATGGACTCACCATCTCCCTCTGGACTCACCATCTCCCTATGGACTCACCATCTCCCTATGGACTCACCATCTCCCTGTGGACTCACCATCTCCCTATGGACTCACCATCTCCCTGTGGACTCACCATCTCCCTATGGACTCACCATCTCCCTGTGGACTCACCATCTCCCTATGGACTCACCATCTCCCTGTGGACTAACCCTATGGACTCACCCTATGGACTCACCATCTCCCTATGGACTCACCATCTCCCTGTGGACTCACCATCTCCCTGTGGACTCACCATCTCCCTGTGGACTCACCATCTCCCTATGGACTCACCATCTCCCTGTGGACTCACCATCTCCCTGTGGACTCACCATCTCCCTTTGGACTCACCATCTCCCTATGGACTTACTATCTCTCTATGGACTCACCATCTCCCTTTGGACTCACCATCTCCCTATGGACTCACCCTATGGACTCACCATCTCCCTATGGACTCACCCTATGGACTCACCATCTCCCTGTGGACTCACTATCTCCCTGTGGACTCACCATCCCCCTGTGGACTCACTATCTCCCTGTGGACTCACCATCCCCCTATGGACTCACCATCTCCCTGTGGACCTACCATCTCCCTATGGACTCACCATCTCACTGTGGAATTACTATCGCTCTATGGACTCACCATCTCCCTTTGGACTCACCTTCTCCAAATGGACTCACCCTATGGACTCACCATCTCCCTATAGACTCACCCTATGGACTCACGATCTCCATGTGGACTCACCATCTCCCTGTGGACTCACCATCTCCCCGTGGACTCACCATCACCCTATGGACTCACCATCTCCCTATGGACTCACCTATGGACTCACCATCTCCCTATGGACTCACCCTATGGACACACCATCTCCCTATGGACTCACCATCTCCCTGTGTACTCACCATATGGACTCACCATCTCCCTATGGACTCACCATCTCCCTATGGACTCACCATCTCACTATGAACTCACTATATCCCTATGGACTCACCCTATGGACTCACCATCTCCCTGTGGACTCACAATATCTCTATGGACTCTCCATCTCCCTATGGACTCACCCTATGGACTCACCATCACCCTATGGACTCACCATCTCCCTATGGACTCACCCTATGGACTCACCATCTGCCTTTGGACTCACCTTCTCCCTATGGACTCACCATCTCCCTGTGGACTCACCATCTCCCTGTGGACTCACCATCTCCCTATGGACTCACCATCTCCCTATGGACTCACCATCTCGCTGTGGACTCACCATCACCCTATGGACTCACCATCTCCCTATGGACTCACCTATGGACACACCATCTCCCTATGGACTCACCCTATGGACACACCATCTCCCTATGGACTCACCATCTCCCTGTGTACTCACCATATGGACTCACCATCTCCCTATGGACTCACCATCTCCCTATGGACTCACCATCTCACTATGGACTCACTATATCCCTATGGACTCACCCTATGGACTCACCATCTCCCTGTGGCATCACCATATCTCTATGGACTCACCATCTCCCTATGGACTCACCCTATGGACTCACCATCACCCTATGGACTCACCATCTCCCTATGGACTCACCATCTCGCTGTGGACTCACCATCACCCTATGGACTCACCATCTCCCTATGGACTCACCTATGGACTCACCATCTCCCTATGGACTCACCCTATGGACACACCATCTCCCTATGGACTCACCATCTCCCTGTGTACTCACCATATGGACTCACCATCTCCCTATGGACTCACCATCTCCCTATGGACTCACCATCTCACTATGGACTCACTATATCCCTATGGACTCACCCTATGGACTCACCATCTCCCTGTGGACTCACCATATCTCTATGGACTCACCATCTCCCTATGGACTCACCCTATGGACTCACCATCACCCTATGGACTCACCATCTCCCTATGGACTCACCCTATGGACTCACCATCTCCCTATGGACTCACCATCTCCCTCTGGACTCACCATCTCCCTATGGACTCACCATCTCCCTATGGACTCACCATCTCCCTGTGGACTCACCATCTCCCTATGGACTCACCATCTCCCTGTGGACTCACCATCTCCCTATGGACTCAACATCTCCCTGTGGACTCACCATCTCCCTATGGACTCACCATCTCCCTGTGGACTAACCCTATGGACTCACCCTATGGACTCACCATCTCCCTATGGACTCACCATCTCCCTGTGGACTCACCATCTCCCTGTGGACTCACCATCTCCCTGTGGACTCACCATCTCCCTATGGACTCACCATCTCCCTGTGGACTCACCATCTCCCTGTGGACTCACCATCTCCCTTTGGACTCACCATCTCCCTATGGACTTACTATCTCTCTATGGACTCACCATCTCCCTTTGGACTCACCATCTCCCTATGGACTCACCCTATGGTCTCACCATCTCCCTATGGACTCACCCTATGGACTCACCATCTCCCTGTGGACTCACTATCTCCCTGTGGACTCACCATCCCCCTATGGACTCACCATCTCCCTGTGGACTCACAATCTCCCTTTTGACTCACCATCTCCCTATGGACTTACTATCTCTCTATGGACTCACCATCTCCCTTTGGACTCACCATCTCCCTATGGACTCACCCTATGGACTCACCATCTCCCTATGGACTCACCATCTCCCTGTGGACTCACTATCTCCCTGTGGACTCACCATCCCCCTGTGGACTCACTATCTCCCTGTGGACTCACCATCCCCCTATGGACTCACCATCTCCCTGTGGACCTACCATCTCCCTATGGACTCACCATCTCACTGTGGAATTACTATCGCTCTATGGACTCACCATCTCCCTTTGGACTCACCTTCTCCAAATGGACTCACCCTATGGACTCACCATCTCCCTATAGACTCACCCTATGGACTCACGATCTCCCTGTGGACTCACCATCTCCCTGTGGACTCACCATCTCCCCGTGGACTCACCATCACCCTATGGACTCACCATCTCCCTATGGACTCACCTATGGACTCACCATCTCCCTATGGACTCACCCTATGGACACACCATCTCCCTATGGACTCACCATCTCCCTGTGTACTCACCATATGGACTCACCATCTCCCTATGGACTCACCATCTCCCTATGGACTCACCATCTCACTATGGACTCACTATATCCCTATGGACTCACCCTATGGACTCACCATCTCCCTGTGGACTCACAATATCTCTATGGACTCTCCATCTCCCTATGGACTCACCCTATGGACTCACCATCACCCTATGGACTCACCATCTCCCTATGGACTCACCCTATGGACTCACCATCTCCCTATGGACTCACCATCTCCCTCTGGACTCACCATCTCCCTATGGACTCACCATCTCCCTATGGACTCACCATCTCCCTGTGGACTCACCATCTCCCTATGGACTCACCATCTCCCTGTGGACTCACCATCTCCCTATGGACTCACCATCTCCCTGTGGACTCACCATCTCCCTATGGACTCACCATCTCCCTGTGGACTAACCCTATGGACTCACCCTATGGACTCACCATCTCCCTATGGACTCACCATCTCCCTGTGGACTCACCATCTCCCTGTGGACTCACCATCTCCCTGTGGACTCACCATCTCCCTATGGACTCACCATCTCCCTGTGGACTCACCATCTCCCTGTGGACTCACCATCTCCCTTTGGACTCACCATCTCCCTATGGACTTACTATCTCTCTATGGACTCACCATCTCCCTTTGGACTCACCATCTCCCTATGGACTCACCCTATGGACTCACCATCTCCCTATGGACTCACCCTATGGACTCACCATCTCCCTGTGGACTCACTATCTCCCTGTGGACTCACCATCCCCCTGTGGACTCACTATCTCCCTGTGGACTCACCATCCCCCTATGGACTCACCATCTCCCTGTGGACCTACCATCTCCCTATGGACTCACCATCTCACTGTGGAATTACTATCGCTCTATGGACTCACCATCTCCCTTTGGACTCACCTTCTCCAAATGGACTCACCCTATGGACTCACCATCTCCCTATAGACTCACCCTATGGACTCACGATCTCCCTGTGGACTCACCATCTCCCTGTGGACTCACCATCTCCCCGTGGACTCACCATCACCCTATGGACTCACCATCTCCCTATGGACTCACCTATGGACTCACCATCTCCCTATGGACTCACCCTATGGACACACCATCTCCCTATGGACTCACCATCTCCCTGTGTACTCACCATATGGACTCACCATCTCCCTATGGACTCACCATCTCCCTATGGACTCACCATCTCACTATGGACTCACTATATCCCTATGGACTCACCCTATGGACTCACCATCTCCCTGTGGACTCACAATATCTCTATGGACTCTCCATCTCCCTATGGACTCACCCTATGGACTCACCATCACCCTATGGACTCACCATCTCCCTATGGACTCACCCAATGGACTCACCATCTCCCTATGGACTCACCATCTCCCTCTGGACTCACCATCTCCCTATGGACTCACCATCTCCCTATGGACTCACCATCTCCCTGTGGACTCACCATCTCCCTATGGACTCACCATCTCCCTGTGGACTCACCATCTCCCTATGGACTCACCATCTCCCTGTGGACTCACCATCTCCCTATGGACTCACCATCTCCCTGTGGACTAACCCTATGGACTCACCCTATGGACTCACCATCTCCCTATGGACTCACCATCTCCCTGTGGACTCACCATCTCCCTGTGGACTCACCATCTCCCTGTGGACTCACCATCTCCCTATGGACTCACCATCTCCCTGTGGACTCACCATCTCCCTGTGGACTCACCATCTCCCTTTGGACTCACCATCTCCCTATGGACTTACTATCTCTCTATGGACTCACCATCTCCCTTTGGACTCACCATCTCCCTATGGACTCACCCTATGGACTCACCATCTCCCTATGGACTCACCCTATGGACTCACCATCTCCCTGTGGACTCACTATCTCCCTGTGGACTCACCATCCCCCTATGGACTCACCATCTCCCTGTGGACTCACAATCTCCCTTTGGACTCACCATCTCCCTATGGACTTACTATCTCTCTATGGACTCACCATCTCCCTTTGGACTCACCATCTCCCTATGGACTCACCCTATGGACTCACCATCTCCCTATGGACTCACCATCTCCCTGTGGACTCACTATCTCCCTGTGGACTCACCATCCCCCTGTGGACTCACTATCTCCCTGTGGACTCAACATCCCCCTATGGACTCACCATCTCCCTGTGGACCTACCATCTCCCTATGGACTCACCATCTCACTGTGGAATTACTATCGCTCTATGGACTCACCATCTCCCTTTGGACTCACCTTCTCCAAATGGACTCACCCTATGGACTCACCATCTCCCTATAGACTCACCCTATGGACTCACGATCTCCCTGTGGACTCACCATCTCCCTGTGGACTCACCATCTCCCCGTGGACTCACCATCTCCCTGTGGACTCACCATCACCCTATGGTCTCACCTATGGACTCACCATCTCCCAATGGACTCACCCTATGGACTCACCATCTCCCTATGGACTCACCCTATGGACTCACCATCTCTCTGTGGACTCACCATCTCCCTGTGGACTCACCATCTCCCTATGGACTCACCATCTCCCTTTGGACTCACCATCTCCCTTTGGACTCACCATCTCCCTTTGGACTCATCATCTCCCTATGGACTTACCATCTCCCTTTGGACTCACCATCTCCCTATGGACTCACCCTATGGACTCACCATCTCCCTATGGATTCTACCCATGGACTCACCATCTCCCTGTGGACTCACCATCTCCCTGTGGACTCACCATCTCCCTATGGACTCACCATCTCCCTGTGGACTCACCATCACCCTATTGACTCACCATCTCCCTATGGACTCACCTATGGACTCACCATCTCCCTATGGACTCACCCTATGGACACACCATCTCCCTATGGACTCACCATCTCCCTGTGTACTCACCATATGGACTCACCATCTCCCTATGGACTCACCATCTCCCTATGGACTCACCATCTCACTATGGACTCACTATATCCCTATGGACTCACCCTAAGGACTCACCATCTCCCTGTGGACTCACCATCTCTCTATGGACTCACCATCTCCCTATGGACTCACCCTATGGACTCACCATCACCCTATGGACTCACCATCTCCCTATGGACTCACCCTATGGACTCACCATCTCCCTTTGGACTCACCATCTCCCTGTGGACTCACCATCTCCCTATGGACTCACCATCTCCCTGTGGACTCACCATCTCCCTATGGACTCACCATCTCCCTGTGGACTCACCCTATGGACTCACCCTATGGACTCACCACCTCCCTGTGGACTCACCATCTCCCTGTGGACTCACCATCTCCCTATGGACTCACGATTTCCCTGTGGACTCACCATCTCCCTATGGACTCACCATCCCCTTATGGACTCACCATCTCCCTGTGGACTCACAATCTCCCTTTTGACTCACCATCTCCCTATGGACTTACTATCTCTCTATGGACTCACCATCTCCCTTTGGACTCACCATCTCCCTATGGACTCACCCTATGGACTCACCATCTCCCTATGGACTCACCATCTCCCTGTGGACTCACTATCTCCCTGTGGACTCACCATCCCCCTGTGGACTCACTATCTCCCTGTGGACTCACCATCCCCCTATGGACTCACCATCTCCCTGTGGACCTACCATCTCCCTATGGACTCACCATCTCACTGTGGAATTACTATCGCTCTATGGACTCACCATCTCCCTTTGGACTCACCTTCTCCAAATGGACTCACCCTATGGACTCACCATCTCCCTATAGACTCACCCTATGGACTCACGATCTCCCTGTGGACTCACCATCTCCCTGTGGACTCACCATCTCCCCGTGGACTCACCATCACCCTATGGACTCACCATCTCCCTATGGACTCACCTATGGACTCACCATCTCCCTATGGACTCACCCTATGGACACACCATATCCCTATGGACTCACCATCTCCCTGTGTACTCACCATATGGACTCACCATCTCCCTATGGACTCACCATCTCCCTATGGACTCACCATCTCACTATGGACTCACTATATCCCTATGGACTCACCCTATGGACTCACCATCTCCCTGTGGACTCACAATATCTCTATGGACTCTCCATCTCCCTATGGACTCACCCTATGGACTCACCATCACCCTATGGACTCACCATCTCCCTATGGACTCACCCTATGGACTCACCATCTCCCTATGGACTCACCATCTCCCTCTGGACTCACCATCTCCCTATGGACTCACCATCTCCCTATGGACTCACCATCTCCCTGTGGACTCACCATCTCCCTATGGACTCACCATCTCCCTGTGGACTCACCATCTCCCTATGGACTCACCATCTCCCTGTGGACTCACCATCTCCCTATGGACTCACCATCTCCCTGTGGACTAACCCTATGGACTCACCCTATGGACTCACCATCTCCCTATGGACTCACCATCTCCCTGTGGACTCACCATCTCCCTGTGGACTCACCATCTCCCTGTGGACTCACCATCTCCCTATGGACTCACCATCTCCCTGTGGACTCACCATCTCCCTGTGGACTCACCATCTCCCTTTGGACTCACCATCTCCCTATGGACTTACTATCTCTCTATGGACTCACCATCTCCCTTTGGACTCACCATCTCCCTATGGACTCACCCTATGGACTCACCATCTCCCTATGGACTCACCCTATGGACTCACCATCTCCCTGTGGACTCACTATCTCCCTGTGGACTCACCATCCCCCTGTGGACTCACTATCTCCCTGTGGACTCACCATCCCCCTATGGACTCACCATCTCCCTGTGGACCTACCATCTCCCTATGGACTCACCATCTCACTGTGGAATTACTATCGCTCTATGGACTCACCATCTCCCTTTGGACTCACCTTCTCCAAATGGACTCACCCTATGGACTCACCATCTCCCTATAGACTCACCCTATGGACTCACGATCTCCCTGTGGACTCACCATCTCCCTGTGGACTCACCATCTCCCCGTGGACTCACCATCACCCTATGGACTCACCATCTCCCTATGGACTCACCTATGGACTCACCATCTCCCTATGGACTCACCCTATGGACACACCATCTCCCTATGGACTCACCATCTCCCTGTGTACTCACCATATGGACTCACCATCTCCCTATGGACTCACCATCTCCCTATGGACTCACCATCTCACTATGTACTCACTATATCCCTATGGACTCACCCTATGGACTCACCATCTCCCTGTGGACTCACAATATCTCTATGGACTCTCCATCTCCCTATGGACTCACCCTATGGACTCACCATCACCCTATGGACTCACCATCTCCCTATGGACTCACCCAATGGACTCACCATCTCCCTATGGACTCACCATCTCCCTCTGGACTCACCATCTCCCTATGGACTCACCATCTCCCTGTGGACTCACCATCTCCCTATGGACTCACCATCTCCCTGTGGACTAACCCTATGGACTCACCCTATGGACTCACCATCTCCCTATGGACTCACCATCTCCCTGTGGACTCACCATCTCCCTGTGGACTCACCATCTCCCTGTGGACTCACCATCTCCCTATGGACTCACCATCTCCCTGTGGACTCACCATCTCCCTGTGGACTCACCATCTCCCTTTGGACTCACCATCTCCCTATGGACTTACTATCTCTCTATGGACTCACCATCTCCCTTTGGACTCACCATCTCCCTATGGACTCACCCTATGGACTCACCATCTCCCTATGGACTCACCCTATGGACTCACCATCTCCCTGTGGACTCACTATCTCCCTGTGGACTCACCATCCCCCTATGGACTCACCATCTCCCTGTGGACTCACAATCTCCCTTTGGACTCACCATCTCCCTATGGACTTACTATCTCTCTATGGACTCACCATCTCCCTTTGGACTCACCATCTCCCTATGGACTCACCCTATGGACTCACCATCTCCCTATGGACTCACCATCTCCCTGTGGACTCACTATCTCCCTGTGGACTCACCATCCCCCTGTGGACTCACTATCTCCCTGTGGACTCAACATCCCCCTATGGACTCACCATCTCCCTGTGGACCTACCATCTCCCTATGGACTCACCATCTCACTGTGGAATTACTATCGCTCTATGGACTCACCATCTCCCTTTGGACTCACCTTCTCCAAATGGACTCACCCTATGGACTCACCATCTCCCTATAGACTCACCCTATGGACTCACGATCTCCCTGTGGACTCACCATCTCCCTGTGGACTCACCATCTCCCCGTGGACTCACCATCTCCCTGTGGACTCACCATCACCCTATGGTCTCACCTATGGACTCACCATCTCCCAATGGACTCACCCTATGGACTCACCATCTCCCTATGGACTCACCCTATGGACTCACCATCTCTCTGTGGACTCACCATCTCCCTGTGGACTCACCATCTCCCTATGGACTCACCATCTCCCTTTGGACTCACCATCTCCCTTTGGACTCACCATCTCCCTTTGGACTCATCATCTCCCTATGGACTTACCATCTCCCTTTGGACTCACCATCTCCCTATGGACTCACCCTATGGACTCACCATCTCCCTATGGATTCTACCCATGGACTCACCATCTCCCTGTGGACTCACCATCTCCCTGTGGACTCACCATCTCCCTATGGACTCACCATCTCCCTGTGGACTCACCATCACCCTATTGACTCACCATCTCCCTATGGACTCACCTATGGACTCACCATCTCCCTATGGACTCACCCTATGGACACACCATCTCCCTATGGACTCACCATCTCCCTGTGTACTCACCATATGGACTCACCATCTCCCTATGGACTCACCATCTCCCTATGGACTCACCATCTCACTATGGACTCACTATATCCCTATGGACTCACCCTAAGGACTCACCATCTCCCTGTGGACTCACCATCTCTCTATGGACTCACCATCTCCCTATGGACTCACCCTATGGACTCACCATCACCCTATGGACTCACCATCTCCCTATGGACTCACCCTATGGACTCACCATCTCCCTTTGGACTCACCATCTCCCTGTGGACTCACCATCTCCCTATGGACTCACCATCTCCCTGTGGACTCACCATCTCCCTATGGACTCACCATCTCCCTGTGGACTCACCCTATGGACTCACCCTATGGACTCACCACCTCCCTGTGGACTCACCATCTCCCTGTGGACTCACCATCTCCCTACGGACTCACGATTTCCCTGTGGACTCACCATCTCCCTATGGACTCACCATCCCCTTATGGACTCACCATCTCCCTGTGGACTCACCATCTCCCTATGGACTTACTATCGCTCTATGGACTCACCATCTCCCTGTGGACCTACCATCTCCCTATGGACTCACCATCTCACTGTGGACTTACTATCTCTCTATGGACTCACCATCTCCCTTTGGACTCACCTTCTCCAAATGGACTCACCCTATGGACTCACCATCTCCCTGTGGACTCACTATCTCCCTGTGGACTCACCATCCCCCTGTGGACTCACCATCTCCCTGTGGACTCACCATCTCCCTATGGACATACTATCTCTCTATGGACTCACCATCTCCCTGTGGACCTACCATCTCCCTATGGACTCAACATCTCACTGTGGACTTACTATCTCTCTATGGACTCACCATCTGCCTTTGGACTCACCTTCTCCCTATGGACTCACCATCTCCCTGTGGACTCACCATCTCCCTGTGGACTCACCATCTCCCTATGGACTCACCATCTCCCTATGGACTCACCATCTCGCTGTGGACTCACCATCACCCTATGGACTCACCATCTCCCTATGGACTCACCTATGGACACACCATCTCCCTATGGACTCACCCTATGGACACACCATCTCCCTATAGACTCACCATCTCCCTGTGTACTCACCATATGGACTCACCATCTCCCTATGGACTCACCATCTCCCTATGGACTCACCATCTCACTATGGACTCACTATATCCCTATGGACTCACCCTATGGACTCACCATCTCCCTGTGGCATCACCATATCTCTATGGACTCACCATCTCCCTATGGACTCACCCTATGGACTCACCATCACCCTATGGACTCACCATCTCCCTATGGACTCACCATCTCGCTGTGGACTCACCATCACCCTATGGACTCACCTATGGACTCACCATCTCCCTATGGACTCACCCTATGGACACACCATCTCCCTATGGACTCACCATCTCCCTGTGTACTCACCATATGGACTCACCATCTCCCTATGGACTCACCATCTCCCTATGGACTCACCATCTCACTATGGACTCACTATATCCCTATGGACTCACCCTATGGACTCACCATCTCCCTGTGGACTCACCATATCTCTATGGACTCACCATCTCCCTATGGACTCACCCTATGGACTCACCATCACCCTATGGACTCACCATCTCCCTGTGGACTCACTTTCTCCCTGTGGACTCACCATCCCCCTGTGGACTCACCATCTCCCTGTGGACTCACCATCTCCCTATGGACATACTATCTCTCTATGGACTCACCATCTCCCTGTGGACCTACCATCTCCCTATGGACTCAACATCTCACTGTGGACTTACTATCTCTCTATGGACTCACCATCTGCCTTTGGACTCACCTTCTCCCTATGGACTCACCATCTCCCTGTGGACTCACCATCTCCCTGTGGACTCACCATCTCCCTATGGACTCACCATCTCCCTATGGACTCACCATCTCGCTGTGGACTCACCATCACCCTATGGACTCACCATCTCCCTATGGACTCACCTATGGACACACCATCTCCCTATGGACTCACCCTATGGACACACCATCTCCCTATGGACTCACCATCTCCCTGTGTACTCACCATATGGACTCACCATCTCCCTATGGACTCACCATCTCCCTATGGACTCACCATCTCACTATGGACTCACTATATCCCTATGGACTCACCCTATGGACTCACCATCTCCCTGTGGCATCACCATATCTCTATGGACTCACCATCTCCCTATGGACTCACCCTATGGACTCACCATCACCCTATGGACTCACCATCTCCCTATGGACTCACCATCTCGCTGTGGACTCACCATCACCCTATGGACTCACCATCTCCCTATGGACTCACCTATGGACTCACCATCTCCCTATGGACTCACCCTATGGACACACCATCTCCCTATGGACTCACCATCTCCCTGTGTTCTCACCATATGGACTCACCATCTCCCTATGGACTCACCATCTCCCTATGGACTCACCATCTCACTATGGACTCACTATATCCCTATGGACTCACCCTATGGACTCACCATCTCCCTGTGGACTCACCATATCTCTATGGACTCACCATCTCCCTATGGACTCACCCTATGGACTCACCATCACCCTATGGACTCACCATCTCCCTATGGACTCACCCTATGGACTCACCATCTCCCTATGGACTCACCATCTCCCTCTGGACTCACCATCTCCCTATGGACTCACCATCTCCCTATGGACTCACCATCTCCCTGTGGACTCACCATCTCCCTATGGACTCACCATCTCCCTGTGGACTCACCATCTCCCTATGGACTCAACATCTCCCTGTGGACTCACCATCTCCCTATGGACTCACCATCTCCCTGTGGACTAACCCTATGGACTCACCCTATGGACTCACCATCTCCCTATGGACTCACCATCTCCCTGTGGACTCACCATCTCCCTGTGGACTCACCATCTCCCTGTGGACTCACCATCTCCCTATGGACTCACCATCTCCCTGTGGACTCACCATCTCCCTGTGGACTCACCATCTCCCTTTGGACTCACCATCTCCCTATGGACTTACTATCTCTCTATGGACTCACCATCTCCCTTTGGACTCACCATCTCCCTATGGACTCACCCTATGGACTCACCATCTCCCTATGGACTCACCCTATGGACTCACCATCTCCCTGTGGACTCACTATCTCCCTGTGGACTCACCATCCCCCTATGGACTCACCATCTCCCTGTGGACTCACAATCTCCCTTTTGACTCACCATCTCCCTATGGACTTACTATCTCTCTATGGACTCACCATCTCCCTTTGGACTCACCATCTCCCTATGGACTCACCCTATGGACTCACCATCTCCCTATGGACTCACCATCTCCCTGTGGACTCACTATCTCCCTGTGGACTCACCATCCCCCTGTGGACTCACTATCTCCCTGTGGACTCACCATCCCCCTATGGACTCACCATCTCCCTGTGGACCTACCATCTCCCTATGGACTCACCATCTCACTGTGGAATTACTATCGCTCTATGGACTCACCATCTCCCTTTGGACTCACCTTCTCCAAATGGACTCACCCTATGGACTCACCATCTCCCTATAGACTCACCCTATGGACTCACGATCTCCCTGTGGACTCACCATCTCCCTGTGGACTCACCATCTCCCCGTGGACTCACCATCACCCTATGGACTCACCATCTCCCTATGGACTCACCTATGGACTCACCATCTCCCTATGGACTCACCCTATGGACACACCATCTCCCTATGGACTCACCATCTCCCTGTGTACTCACCATATGGACTCACCATCTCCCTATGGACTCACCATCTCCCTATGGACTCACCATCTCACTATGGACTCACTATATCCCTATGGACTCACCCTATGGACTCACCATCTCCCTGTGGACTCACCATATCTCTATGGACTCTCCATCTCCCTATGGACTCACCCTATGGACTCACCATCACCCTATGGACTCACCATCTCCCTATGGACTCACCCTATGGACTCACCATCTCCCTATGGACTCACCATCTCCCTCTGGACTCACCATCTCCCTATGGACTCACCATCTCCCTATGGACTCACCATCTCCCTGTGGACTCACCATCTCCCTATGGACTCACCATCTCCCTGTGGACTCACCATCTCCCTATGGACTCACCATCTCCCTGTGGACTCACCATCTCCCTATGGACTCACCATCTCCCTGTGGACTAACCCTATGGACTCACCCTATGGACTCACCATCTCCCTATGGACTCACCATCTCCCTGTGGACTCACCATCTCCCTGTGGACTCACCATCTCCCTGTGGACTCACCATCTCCCTATGGACTCACCATCTCCCTGTGGACTCACCATCTCCCTGTGGACTCACCATCTCCCTTTGGACTCACCATCTCCCTATGGACTTACTATCTCTCTATGGACTCACCATCTCCCTTTGGACTCACCATCTCCCTATGGACTCACCCTATGGACTCACCATCTCCCTATGGACTCACCCTATGGACTCACCATCTCCCTGTGGACTCACTATCTCCCTGTGGACTCACCATCCCCCTATGGACTCACCATCTCCCTGTGGACTCACAATCTCCCTTTGGACTCACCATCTCCCTATGGACTTACTATCTCTCTATGGACTCACCATCTCCCTTTGGACTCACCATCTCCCTATGGACTCACCCTATGGACTCACCATCTCCCTATGGACTCACCATCTCCCTGTGGACTCACTATCTCCCTGTGGACTCACCATCCCCCTGTGGACTCACTATCTCCCTGTGGACTCAACATCCCCCTATGGACTCACCATCTCCCTGTGGACCTACCATCTCCCTATGGACTCACCATCTCACTGTGGAATTACTATCGCTCTATGGACTCACCATCTCCCTTTGGACTCACCTTCTCCAAATGGACTCACCCTATGGACTCACCATCTCCCTATAGACTCACCCTATGGACTCACGATCTCCCTGTGGACTCACCATCTCCCTGTGGACTCACCATCTCCCCGTGGACTCACCATCTCCCTGTGGACTCACCATCACCCTATGGTCTCACCTATGGACTCACCATCTCCCAATGGACTCACCCTATGGACTCACCATCTCCCTATGGACTCACCCTATGGACTCACCATCTCTCTGTGGACTCACCACCTCCCTGTGGACTCACCATCTCCCTATGGACTCACCATCTCCCTTTGGACTCACCATCTCCCTTTGGACTCACCATCTCCCTTTGGACTCATCATCTCCCTATGGACTTACCATCTCCCTTTGGACTCACCATCTCCCTATGGACTCACCATCTCCCTGTGGACTCACCATCTCCCTGTGGACTCACCATCTCCCTATGGACTCACCATCTCCCTGTGGACTCACCATCACCCTATGGACTCACCATCTCCCTATGGACTCACCTATGGACTCACCATCTCCCTATGGACTCACCCTATGGACACACCATCTCCCTATGGACTCACCATCTCCCTGTGTACTCACCATATGGACTCACCATCTCCCTATGGACTCACCATCTCCCTATGGACTCACCATCTCACTATGGACTCACTATATCCCTATGGACTCACCCTAAGGACTCACCATCTCCCTGTGGACTCACCATCTGTCTATGGACTCACCATCTCCCTATGGACTCACCCTATGGACTCACCATCACCCTATGGACTCACCATCTCCCTATGGACTCACCCTATGGACTCACCATCTCCCTTTGGACTCACCATCTCCCTGTGGACTCACCATCTCCCTATGGACTCACCATCTCCCTGTGGACTCACCATCTCCCTATGGACTCACCATCTCCCTGTGGACTCACCCTATGGACTCACCCTATGGACTCACCACCTCCCTGTGGACTCACCATCTCCCTGTGGACTCACCATCTCCCTATGGACTCACGATTTCCCTGTGGACTCACCATCTCCCTATGGACTCACCATCCCCTTATGGACTCACCATCTCCCTGTGGACTCACCATCTCCCTATGGACTTACTATCTCTCTATGGACTCACCATCTCCCTGTGGACCTACCATCTCCCTATGGACTCACCATCTCACTGTGGACTTACTATCTCTCTATGGACTCACCATCTCCCTTTGGACTCACCTTCTCCCTATGGACTCACCATCTCCCCGTGGACTCACCATCTCCCTGTGGACTCACCATCTCCCTATGGACTCACCATCTCCCTATGGACTCACCATCTCCCTATGGACTCACCATCTCCCTGTGGACTCACCATCTCCCTATGGACTCACCATCTCCCTGTGGACTCACCATCTCCCTGTGGACTCACCATCTCCCTTTGGACTCACCATCTCCCTATGGACTTACTATCTCTCTATGGACTCACCATCTCCCTTTGGACTCACCTTCTCCCTATGGACTCACCCTATGGACTCACCATCTTCCTATGGACTCACCCTATGGACTCACCATCTCCCTGTGGACTCACTGTCTCCCTGTGGACTCACCATCCCCCTGTGGTCTCACCATCTCCCTGTGGACTCACCATCTCCCTATGGACATACTATCTCTCTATGGACTCACCATCTCCCTGTGGACCTACCATCTCCCTATGGACTCACCATCTCACTGTGGACTTACTATCTCTCTATGGACTCACCATCTCCCTTTGGACTCACCTTCTCCAAATGGACTCACCCTATGGACTCACCATCTCCCTGTGGACTCACTATCTCCCTGTGGACTCACCATCCCCCTGTGGACTCACCATCTCCCTGTGGACTCACCATCTCCCTATGGACATACTATCTCTCTATGGACTCACCATCTCCCTGTGGACCTACCATCTCCCTATGGACTCAACATCTCACTGTGGACTTACTATCTCTCTATGGACTCACCATCTGCCTTTGGACTCACCTTCTCCCTATGGACTCACCATCTCCCTGTGGACTCACCATCTCCCTGTGGACTCACCATCTCCCTATGGACTCACCATCTCCCTATGGACTCACCATCTCGCTGTGGACTCACCATCACCCTATGGACTCACCATCTCCCTATGGACTCACCTATGGACTCACCATCTCCCTATGGACTCACCCTATGGACACACCATCTCCCTATGGACTCACCATCTCCCTGTGTACTCACCATATGGACTCACCATCTCCCTATGGACTCACCATCTCCCTATGGACTCACCATCTCACTATGGACTCACTATATCCCTATGGACTCACCCTATGGACTCACCATCTCCCTGTGGCATCACCATATCTCTATGGACTCACCATCTCCCTATGGACTCACCCTATGGACTCACCATCACCCTATGGACTCACCATCTCCCTATGGACTCACCATCTCGCTGTGGACTCACCATCACCCTATGGACTCATCATCTCCCTATGGACTCACCTATGGACTCACCATCTCCCTATGGACTCACCCTATGGACACACCATCTCCCTATGGACTCACCATCTCCCTGTGTACTCACCATATGGACTCACCATCTCCCTATGGACTCACCATCTCCCTATGGACTCACCATCTCACTATGGACTCACTATATCCCTATGGACTCACCCTATGGACTCACCATCTCCCTGTGGACTCACCATATCTCTATGGACTCACCATCTCCCTATGGACTCACCCTATGGACTCACCATCACCCTATGGACTCACCATCTCCCTATGGACTCACCCTATGGACTCACCATCTCCCTATGGACTCACCATCTCCCTCTGGACTCACCATCTCCCTATGGACTCACCATCTCCCTATGGACTCACCATCTCCCTGTGGACTCACCATCTCCCTATGGACTCACCATCTCCCTGTGGACTCACCATCTCCCTATGGACTCACCATCTCCCTGTGGACTCACCATCTCCCTATGGACTCACCATCTCCCTGTGGACTAACCCTATGGACTCACCCTATGGACTCACCATCTCCCTGTGGACTCACCATCTCCCTGTGGACTCACCATCTCCCTGTGGACTCACCATCTCCCTATGGACTCACCATCTCCCTGTGGACTCACCATCTCCCTGTGGACTCACCATCTCCCTTTGGACTCACCATCTCCCTATGGACTTACTATCTCTCTATGGACTCACCATCTCCCTTTGGACTCACCATCTCCCTATGGACTCACCCTATGGACTCACCATCTCCCTATGGACTCACCCTATGGACTCACCATCTCCCTGTGGACTCACTATCTCCCTGTGGACTCACCATCCCCCTATGGACTCACCATCTCCCTGTGGACTCACAATCTCCCTTTGGACTCACCATCTCCCTATGGACTTACTATCTCTCTATGGACTCACCATCTCCCTTTGGACTCACCATCTCCCTATGGACTCACCCTATGGACTCACCATCTCCCTATGGACTCACCATCTCCCTGTGGACTCACTATCTCCCTGTGGACTCACCATCCCCCTGTGGACTCACTATCTCCCTGTGGACTCACCATCCCCCTATGGACTCACCATCTCCCTGTGGACCTACCATCTCCCTATGGACTCACCATCTCACTGTGGAATTACTATCGCTCTATGGACTCACCATCTCCCTTTGGACTCACCTTCTCCAAATGGACTCACCCTATGGACTCACCATCTCCCTATAGACTCACCCTATGGACTCACGATCTCCCTGTGGACTCACCATCTCCCTGTGGACTCACCATCTCCCCGTGGACTCACCATCTCCCTGTGGACTCACCATCACCCTATGGTCTCACCTATGGACTCACCATCTCCCAATGGACTCACCCTATGGACTCACCATCTCCCTATGGACTCACCCTATGGACTCACCATCTCTCTGTGGACTCACCATCTCCCTGTGGACTCACCATCTCCCTATGGACTCACCATCTCCCTTTGGACTCACCATCTCCCTTTGGACTCACCATCTCCCTTTGGACTCATCATCTCCCTATGGACTTACCATCTCCCTTTGGACTCACCATCTCCCTATGGACTCACCCTATGGACTCACCATCTCCCTATGGACTCTACCTATGGACTCACCATCTCCCTGTGGACTCACCATCTCCCTGTGGACTCACCATCTCCCTATGGACTCACCATCTCCCTGTGGACTCACCATCACCCTATGGACTCACCATCTCCCTATGGACTCACCTATGGACTCACCATCTCCCTATGGACTCACCCTATGGACACACCATCTCCCTATGGACTCACCATCTCCCTGTGTACTCACCATATGGACTCACCATCTCCCTATGGACTCACCATCTCCCTATGGACTCACCATCTCACTATGGACTCACTATATCCCTATGGACTCACCCTAAGGACTCACCATCTCCCTGTGGACTCACCATCTCTCTATGGACTCACCATCTCCCTATGGACTCACCCTATGGACTCACCATCACCCTATGGACTCACCATCTCCCTATGGACTCACCCTATGGACTCATCATCTCCCTTTGGACTCACCATCTCCCTGTGGACTCACCATCTCCCTATGGACTCACCATCTCCCTGTGGACTCACCATCTCCCTATGGACTCACCATCTCCCTGTGGACTCACCCTATGGACTCACCCTATGGACTCACCACCTCCCTGTGGACTCACGATCTCCCTGTGGACTCACCATCTCCCTATGGACTCACGATTTCCCTGTGGACTCACCATCTCCCTATGGACTCACCATCTCCCTTTGGACTCACCCTATGGACTCACCATCTCCCTATGGACTCACCATCTCCCTATGGACTCACCATCTCCCTGTGGACTCACCATCACCCTATGGACTCACCATCTCCCTTTGGATTCACCATATGGACTCACCATCTCCCTGTGGACTCACCATCTCCCTATGGACTCACCATCTCCCTGTGGACTCACCATCTCCCTATGGACTCACCATCTCCCTGTGGACTCACCCTATGGACTCACCCTATGGACTCACCATCTCCCTATGGACTCACCATCTCCCTGTGGACTCACCATCTCCCTGTGGACTCACCAGCTCCCTGTGGACTCACCATCTCCCTGTGGACTCATCATCTCCCTGTGGACTCACCATCTCCCTGTGGACTCACCATCTCCCTTTGGACTCACCATCTCCCTATGGACTTACTATCTCTCTATGGACTCACCATCTCCCTTTGGACTCACCATCTCCCTATGGACTCACCCTATGGACTCACCATCTCCCTATGGACTCACCCTATGGACTCACCATCTCCCTGTGGACTCACTAGCTCCCTGTGGACTCACCATCCCCCTATGGACTCACCATCTCCCTTTGGACTCACCATCTCCCTATGGACTCACCCTATGGACTCACCATCTCCCTATGGACTCTACCTATGGACTCACCATCTCCCTGTGGACTCACCATCTCCCTGTGGACTCACCATCTCCCTATGGACTCACCATCTCCCTGTGGACTCACCATCACCCTATGGACTCACCATCTCCCTATGGACTCACCATCTCCCTATGGACTCACCCTATGGACACACCATCTCCCTATGGACTCACCATCTCCCTGTGTACTCACCATATGGACTCACCATCTCCCTATGGACTCACCATCTCCCTATGGACTCACCATCTCACTATGGACTCACTATATCCCTATGGAATCACCCTATGGACTCACCATCTCCCTGTGGACTCACCATCTCTCTATGGACTCACCATCTCCCTATGGACTCACCCTAAGGACTCACCATCACCCTATGGACTCACCATCTCCCTATGGACTCACCCTATGGACTCACCATCTCCCTATGGACTCACCATCTCCCTATGGACTCACCATCTCCCTTTGGACTCACCATCTCCCTGTGGACTCACCATCTCCCTGTGGACTCACCATCTCCCTATGGACTCACCATCTCCCTGTGGACTCACCCTATGGACTCACCCTATGGACTCACCATCTCCCTATGGACTCACCATCTCCCTGTGGACTCACCATCTCCCTGTGGACTCACCATCTCCCTATGGACTCACGATTTCCCTGTGGACTCACCATCTCCCTATGGACTCACCATCTCCCTTTGGACTCACCCTATGGACTCACCATCTCCCTATGGACTCACCATCTCCCTATGGACTCACCATCTCCCTGTGGACTCACCATCACCCTATGGACTCACCATCTCCCTATGGATTCACCCTATGGACTCACCATCTCCCTGTGGACTCACCATCTCCCTATGGACTCACCATCTCCCTGTGGACTCACCATCTCCCTATGGACTCACCATCTCCCTGTGGACTCACCCTATGGACTCACCCTATGGACTCACCATCTCCCTATGGACTCACCATCTCCCTTTGGACTCACCCTATGGACTCACCATCTCCCTATGGACTCACCATCTCCCTATGGACTCACCATCTCCCTGTGGACTCACCATCACCCTATGGACTCACCATCTCCCTTTGGATTCACCCTATGGACTCACCATCTCCCTGTGGACTCACCATCTCCCTATGGACTCACCATCTCCCTGTGGACTCACCATCTCCCTATGGACTCACCATCTCCCTGTGGACTCACCCTATGGACTCACCCTATGGACTCACCATCTCCCTATGGACTCACCATCTCCCTGTGGACTCACCATCTCCCTGTGGACTCACCAGCTCCCTGTGGACTCACCATCTCCCTATGGACTCACCATCTCCCTGTGGACTCACCATCTCCCTGTGGACTCACCATCTCCCTTTGGACTCACCATCTCCCTATGGACTTACTATCTCTCTATGGACTCACCATCTCCCTTTGGACTCACCATCTCCCTTTGGACTCACCCTATGGACTCACCATCTCCCTATGGACTCACCCTATGGACTCACCATCTCCCTATGGACTCACCATCTCCCTGTGTACTCACCATATGGACTCACCATCTCCCTATGGACTCACCATCTCCCTATGGACTCACCATCTCACTATGGACTCACTATATCCCTATGGACTCACCCTATGGACTCACCATCTCCCTGTGGACTCACCATATCTCTATGGACTCACCATCTCCCTATGGACTCACCCTATGGACTCACCATCACCCTATGGACTCACCATCTCCCTATGGACTCACCCTATGGACTCACCATCTCCCTATGGACTCACCATCTCCCTCTGGACTCACCATCTCCCTATGGACTCACCATCTCCCTATGGACTCACCATCTCCCTGTGGACTCACCATCTCCCTATGGACTCACCATCTCCCTGTGGACTCACCATCTCCCTATGGACTCACCATCTCCCTGTGGACTCACCATCTCCCTATGGACTCACCATCTCCCTGTGGACTAACCCTATGGTCTCACCCTATGGACTCACCATCTCCCTATGGACTCACCATCTCCCTGTGGACTCACCATCTCCCTGTGGACTCACCATCTCCCTGTGGACTCACCATCTCCCTATGGACTCACCATCTCCCTGTGGACTCACCATCTCCCTGTGGACTCACCATCTCCCTTTGGACTCACCATCTCCCTATGGACTTACTATCTCTCTATGGACTCACCATCTCCCTTTGGACTCACCATCTCCCTATGGACTCACCCTATGGACTCACCATCTCCCTATGGACTCACCCTATGGACTCACCATCTCCCTGTGGACTCACTATCTCCCTGTGGACTCACCATCCCCCTATGGACTCACCATCTCCCTGTGGACTCACAATCTCCCTTTGGACTCACCATCTCCCTATGGACTTACTATCTCTCTATGGACTCACCATCTCCCTTTGGACTCACCATCTCCCTATGGACTCACCCTATGGACTCACCATCTCCCTATGGACTCACCATCTCCCTGTGGACTCACTATCTCCCTGTGGACTCACCATCCCCCTGTGGACTCACTATCTCCCTGTGGACTCACCATCCCCCTATGGACTCACCATCTCCCTGTGGACCTACCATCTCCCTATGGACTCACCATCTCACTGTGGAATTACTATCGCTCTATGGACTCACCATCTCCCTTTGGACTCACCTTCTCCAAATGGACTCACCCTATGGACTCACCATCTCCCTATAGACTCACCCTATGGACTCACGATCTCCCTGTGGACTCACCATCTCCCTGTGGACTCACCATCTCCCCGTGGACTCACCATCTCCCTGTGGACTCACCATCACCCTATGGTCTCACCTATGGACTCACCATCTCCCAATGGACTCACCCTATGGACTCACCATCTCCCTATGGACTCACCCTATGGACTCACCATCTCTCTGTGGACTCACCATCTCCCTGTGGACTCACCATCTCCCTATGGACTCACCATCTCCCTTTGGACTCACCATCTCCCTTTGGACTCACCATCTCCCTTTGGACTCATCATCTCCCTATGGACTTACCATCTCCCTTTGGACTCACCATCTCCCTATGGACTCACCCTATGGACTCACCATCTCCCTATGGACTCTACCTATGGACTCACCATCTCCCTGTGGACTCACCATCTCCCTGTGGACTCACCATCTCCCTATGGACTCACCATCTCCCTGTGGACTCACCATCACCCTATGGACTCACCATCTCCCTATGGACTCACCTATGGACTCACCATCTCCCTATGGACTCACCCTATGGACACACCATCTCCCTATGGACTCACCATCTCCCTGTGTACTCACCATATGGACTCACCATCTCCCTATGGACTCACCATCTCCCTATGGACTCACCATCAAACTATGGACTCACTATATCCCTATGGACTCACCCTAAGGACTCACCATCTCCCTGTGGACTCACCATCTCTCTATGGACTCACCATCTCCCTATGGACTCACCCTATGGACTCACCATCACCCTATGGACTCACCATCTCCCTATGGACTCACCCTATGGACTCACCATCTCCCTTTGGACTCACCATCTCCCTGTGGACTCACCATCTCCCTATGGACTCACCATCTCCCTGTGGACTCACCATCTCCCTATGGACTCACCATCTCCCTGTGGACTCACCCTATGGACTCACCCTATGGACTCACCACCTCCCTGTGGACTCACGATCTCCCTGTGGACTCACCATCTCCCTATGGACTCACGATTTCCCTGTGGACTCACCATCTCCCTATGGACTCACCATCTCCCTTTGGACTCACCCTATGGACTCACCATCTCCCTATGGACTCACCATCTCCCTCTGGACTCACCATCTCCCTGTGGACTCACCATCACCCTATGGACTCACCATCTCCCTTTGGATTCACCATATGGACTCACCATCTCCCTGTGGACTCACCATCTCCCTATGGACTCACCATCTCCCTGTGGACTCACCATCTCCCTATGGACTCACCATCTCCCTGTGGACTCACCCTATGGACTCACCCTATGGACTCACCATCTCCCTATGGACTCACCATCTCCCTGTGGACTCACCATCTCCCTGTGGACTCACCAGCTCCCTGTGGACTCACCATCTCCCTTTGGACTCACCATCTCCCTATGGACTTACTATCTCTCTATGGACTCACCATCTCCCTTTGGACTCACCATCTCCCTATGGACTCACCCTATGGACTCACCATCTCCCTATGGACTCACCCTATGGACTCACCATCTCCCTGTGGACTCACTAGCTCCCTGTGGACTCACCATCCCCCTATGGACTCACCATCTCCCTTTGGACTCACCATCTCCCTATGGACTCACCCTATGGACTCACCATCTCCCTATGGACTCTACCTATGGACTCACCATCTCCCTGTGGACTCACCATCTCCCTGTGGACTCACCATCTCCCTATGGACTCACCATCTCCCTGTGGACTCACCATCACCCTATGGACTCACCATCTCCCTATGGACTCACCATCTCCCTATGGACTCACCCTATGGACACACCATCTCCCTATGGACTCACCATCTCCCTGTGTACTCACCATATGGACTCACCATCTCCCTATGGACTCACCATCTCCCTATGGACTCACCATCTCACTATGGACTCACTATATCCCTATGGAATCACCCTATGGACTCACCATCTCCCTGTGGACTCACCATCTCTCTATGGACTCACCATCTCCCTATGGACTCACCCTAAGGACTCACCATCACCCTATGGACTCACCATCTCCCTATGGACTCACCCTATGGACTCACCATCTCCCTATGGACTCACCATCTCCCTTTGGACTCACCATCTCCCTGTGGACTCACCATCTCCCTGTGGACTCACCATCTCCCTATGGACTCACCATCTCCCTGTGGACTCACCCTATGGACTCACCCTATGGACTCACCATCTCCCTATGGACTCACCATCTCCCTGTGGACTCACCATCTCCCTGTGGACTCACCATCTCCCTATGGACTCACGATTTCCCTGTGGACTCACCATCTCCCTATGGACTCACCATCTCCCTTTGGACTCACCCTATGGACTCACCATCTCCCTATGGACTCACCATCTCCCTATGGACTCACCATCTCCCTGTGGACTCACCATCACCCTATGGACTCACCATCTCCCTATGGATTCACCCTATGGACTCACCATCTCCCTGTGGACTCACCATCTCCCTATGGACTCACCATCTCCCTGTGGACTCACCATCTCCCTATGGACTCACCATCTCCCTGTGGACTCACCCTATGGACTCACCCTATGGACTCACCATCTCCCTATGGACTCACCATCTCCCTTTGGACTCACCCTATGGACTCACCATCTCCCTATGGACTCACCATCTCCCTATGGACTCACCATCTCCCTGTGGACTCACCATCACCCTATGGACTCACCATCTCCCTTTGGATTCACCCTATGGACTCACCATCTCCCTGTGGACTCACCATCTCCCTATGGACTCACCATCTCCCTGTGGACTCACCATCTCCCTATGGACTCACCATCTCCCTGTGGACTCACCCTATGGACTCACCCTATGGACTCACCATCTCCCTATGGACTCACCATCTCCCTGTGGACTCACCATCTCCCTGTGGACTCACCAGCTCCCTGTGGACTCACCATCTCCCTATGGACTCACCATCTCCCTGTGGACTCACCATCTCCCTGTGGACTCACCATCTCCCTTTGGACTCACCATCTCCCTATGGACTTACTATCTCTCTATGGACTCACAATCTCCCTTTGGACTCACCATCTCCCTTTGGACTCACCCTATGGACTCACCATCTCCCTATGGACTCACCCTATGGACTCACCATCTCCCTGTGGACTCACTAGCTCCCTGTGGACTCACCATCCCCCTATGGACTCACCATCTCCCTTTGGACTCACCATCTCCCTATGGACTCACCCTATGGACTCACCATCTCCCTATGGACTCTACCTATGGACTCACCATCTCCCTGTGGACTCACCATCTCCCTGTGGACTCACCATCTCCCTATGGACTCACCATCTCCCTGTGGACTCACCATCACCCTATGGACTCACCATCTCCCTATGGACTCACCTATGGACTCACCATCTCCCTATGGACTCACCCTATGGACACACCATCTCCCTATGGACTCACCATCTCCCTGTGTACTCACCATATGGACTCACCATCTCCCTATGGACTCACCATCTCCCTGTGGACTCACCATCTCCCTATGGACTCACCATCTCCCTGTGGACTCACCCTATGGACTCACCCTATGGACTCACCATCTCCCTATGGACTCACCATCTCCCTTTGGACTCACCCTATGGACTCACCATCTCCCTATGGACTCACCATCTCCCTATGGACTCACCATCTCCCTTTGGATTCACCCTATGGACTCACCATCTCCCTGTGGACTCACCATCTCCCTATGGACACACCATCTCCCTGTGGACTCACCATCTCCCTATGGACTCACCATCTCCCTGTGGACTCACCCTATGGACTCACCCTATGGACTCACCATCTCCCTATGGACTCACCATCTCCCTGTGGACTCACCATCTCCCTGTGGACTCACCAGCTCCCTGTGGACTCACCATCTCCCTATGGACTCACCATCTCCCTGTGGACTCACCATCTCCCTGTGGACTCACCATCTCCCTTTGGACTCACCATCTCCCTATGGACTTACTATCTCTCTATGGACTCACCATCTCCCTTTGGACTCACCATCTCCCTTTGGACTCACCCTATGGACTCACCATCTCCCTATGGACTCACCCTATGGACTCACCATCTCCCTGTGGACTCACTAGCTCCCTGTGGACTCACCATCCCCCTATGGACTCACCATCTCCCTTTGGACTCACCATCTCCCTATGGACTCACCCTATGGACTCACCATCTCCCTATGGACTCACCCTATGGACTCACCATCTCCCTATGGACTCTACCTATGGACTCACCATCTCCCTGTGGACTCACCATCTCCCTGTGGACTCACCATCTCCCTATGGACTCACCATCTCCCTGTGGACTCACCATCACCCTATGGACTCACCATCTCCCTATGGACTCACCTATGGACTCACCATCTCCCTATGGACTCACCCTATGGACACACCATCTCCCTATGGACTCACCATCTCCCTGTGTACTCACCATATGGACTCACCATCTCCCTATGGACTCACCATCTCACTATGGACTCACTATATCCCTATGGACTCACCCTATGGACTCACCATCTCCTTGTGGACTCACCATCTCTCTATGGACTCACCATCTCCCTATGGACTCACCATCTCCCTTTGGACTCACCATCTCCCTATGGACTCACCCTTTGGACTCACCATCTCCCTTTGGACTCACCCTATGGACTCACCATCTCCCTATGGACTCACCCTATGGACTCACCATCTCCCTGTGGACTCACTAGCTCCCTGTGGACTCACCATCCCCCTATGGACTCACCATCTCCCTTTGGACTCACCATCTCCCTATGGACTCACCCTATGGACTCACCATCTCCCTATGGACTCTACCTATGGACTCACCATCTCCCTGTGGACTCACCATCTCCCTGTGGACTCACCATCTCCCTATGGACTCACCATCTCCCTGTGGACTCACCATCACCCTATGGACTCACCATCTCCCTATGGACTCACCTATGGACTCACCATCTCCCTATGGACTCACCCTATGGACACACCATCTCCCTATGGACTCACCATCTCCCTGTGTACTCACCATATGGACTCACCATCTCCCTATGGACTCACCATCTCCCTGTGGACTCACCATCTCCCTATGGACTCACCATCTCCCTGTGGACTCACCCTATGGACTCACCCTATGGACTCACCATCTCCCTATGGACTCACCATCTCCCTTTGGACTCACCCTATGGACTCACCATCTCCCTATGGACTCACCATCTCCCTATGGACTCACCATCTCCCTGTGGACTCACCATCACCCTATGGACTCACCATCTCCCTTTGGATTCACCCTATGGACTCACCATCTCCCTGTGGACTCACCATCTCCCTATGGACTCACCATCTCCCTGTGGACTCACCATCTCCCTATGGACTCACCATCTCCCTGTGGACTCACCCTATGGACTCACCCTATGGACTCACCATCTCCCTATGGACTCACCATCTCCCTGTTGACTCACCATCTCCCTGTGGACTCACCAGCTCCCTGTGGACTCACCATCTCCCTATGGACTCACCATCTCCCTGTGGACTCACCATCTCCCTGTGGACTCACCATCTCCCTTTGGACTCACCATCTCCCTATGGACTTACTATCTCTCTATGGACTCACCATCTCCCTTTGGACTCACCATCTCCCTTTGGACTCACCCTATGGACTCACCATCTCCCTATGGACTCACCCTATGGACTCACCATCTCCCTGTGGACTCACTAGCTCCCTGTGGACTCACCATCCCCCTATGGACTCACCATCTCCCTTTGGACTCACCATCTCCCTATGGACTCACCCTATGGACTCACCATCTCCCTATGGACTCTACCTATGGACTCACCATCTCCCTGTGGACTCACCATCTCCCTGTGGACTCACCATCTCCCTATGGACTCACCATCTCCCTGTGGACTCACCATCACCCTATGGACTCACCATCTCCCTATGGACTCACCTATGGACTCACCATCTACCTATGGACTCACCCTATGGACACACCATCTCCCTATGGACTCACCATCTCCCTGTGTACTCACCATATGGACTCACCATCTCCCTATGGACTCACCATCTCACTATGGACTCACTATATCCCTATGGACTCACCCTATGGACTCACCATCTCCTTGTGGACTCACCATCTCTCTATGGACTCACCATCTCCCTATGGACTCACCCTATGGACTCACCTTCACCCTATGGACTCACCATCTCCCTATGGACTCACCCTATGGACTCACCATCTCCCTATGGACTCACCATCTCCCTTTGGACTCACCATCTCCCTGTGGACTCACCATCTCCCTATGGACTCACCATCTCCCTGTGGACTCACCATCTCCCTATGGACTCACCATCTCCCTGTGGACTCGCCCTATGGACTCACCCTGTGGACTCACCATCTCCCTATGGACTCACCATCTCCCTGTGGACTCACCATCTCCCTGTGGACTCACCATCTCCCTATGGACTCACGATTTCCCTGTGGACTCACCATCTCCCTATGGACTCACCATCTCCCTTTGGACTCACCCTATGGACTCACCATCTCCCTATGGACTCACCATCTCCCTATGGACTCACCATCTCCCTGTGGACTCACCATCACCATATGGACTCACCATCTCCCTATGGATTCACCCTATGGACTCACCATCTCCCTGTGGACTCACCATCTCCCTATGGACTCACCATCTCCCTGTGGACTCACCATCTCCCTATCGACTCACCATCTCCCTGTGGACTCACCCTATGGACTCACCCTATGGACTCACCATCTCCCTATGGACTCACCATCTCCCTGTGGACTCACCATCTCCCTGTGGACTCACCATCTCCCTGTGGACTCACCATCTCCCTATGGACTCACCATCTCCCTGTGGACTCACCATCTCCCTGTGGACTCACCATCTCCCTTTGGACTCACCATCTCCCTATGGACTTACTATCTCTCTATGGACTCACCATCTCCCTTTGGACTCACCATCTCCCTATGGACTCACCCTATGGACTCACCATCTCCCTATGGACTCACCCTATGGACTCACCATCTCCCTGTGGACTCACTATCTCCCTGTGGACCTACCATCTCCCTATGGACTCACCATCTCACTGTGGACTTACTATCTCTCTATGGACTCACCATCTCCCTTTGGACTCACCTTCTCCCTATGGACTCACCATCTCCCCGTGGACTCACCATCTCCCTGTGGACTCACCATCTCCCTATGGACTCACCATCTCCCTATGGACTCACCATCTCCCTATGGACTCACCATCTCCCTGTGGACTCACCATCTCCCTATGGACTCACCATCTCCCTGTGGACTCACCATCTCCCTGTGGACTCACCATCTCCCTTTGGACTCACCATCTCCCTATGGACTTACTATCTCTCTATGGACTCACCATCTCCCTTTGGACTCACCTTCTCCCTATGGACTCACCCTATGGACTCACCATCTCCCTATGGACTCACCCTATGGACTCACCATCTCCCTGTGGACTCACTGTCTCCCTGTGGACTCACCATCCCCCTGTGGACTCACCATCTCCCTGTGGACTCACCATCTCCCTATGGACATACTATCTCTCTATGGACTCACCATCTCCCTGTGGAACTACAATCTCCCTATGGACTCACCATCTCACTGTGGACTTACTATCTCTCTATGGACTCACCATCTCCCTATGGACTCTACCTATGGACTCACCATCTCCCTGTGGACTCACCATCTCCCTGTGGACTCACCATCTCCCTATGGACTCACCATCTCTCTGTGGACTCACCATCACCCTATGGACTCACCATCTCCCTATGGACTCACCTATGGACTCACCATCTCCCTATGGACTCACCCTATGGACACACCATCTCCCTATGGACTCACCATCTCCCTGTGTACTCACCATATGGACTCACCATCTCCCTATGGACTCACCATCTCACTATGGACTCACTATATCCCTATGGACTCACCCTATGGACTCACCATCTCCTTGTGGACTCACCATCTCTCTATGGACTCACCATCTCCCTATGGACTCACCCTATGGACTCACCTTCACCCTATGGACTCACCATCTCCCTATGGACTCACCCTATGGACTCACCATCTCCCTATGGACTCACCATCTCCCTTTGGACTCACCATCTCCCTGTGGACTCACCATCTCCCTATGGACTCACCATCTCCCTGTGGACTCACCATCTCCCTATGGACTCACCATCTCCCTGTGGACTCGCCCTATGGACTCACCCTATGGACTCACCATCTCCCTATGGACTCACCATCTCCCTGTGGACTCACCATCTCCCTGTGGACTCACTATCTCCCTATGGACTCACGATTTCCCTGTGGACTCACCATCTCCCTATGGACTCACCATCTCCCTTTGGACTCACCCTATGGACTCACCATCTCCCTATGGACTCACCATCTCCCTATGGACTCACCATCTCCCTGTGGACTCACCATCACCATATGGACTCACCATCTCCCTATGGATTCACCCTATGGACTCACCATCTCCCTGTGGACTCACCATCTCCCTATGGACTCACCATCTCCCTGTGGACTCACCATCTCCCTATGGACTCACCATCTCCCTGTGGACTCACCCTATGGACTCACCCTATGGACTCACCATCTCCCTATGGACTCACCATCTCCCTGTGGACTCACCATCTCCCTGTGGACTCACCATCTCCCTGTGGACTCACCATCTCCCTATGGACTCACCATCTCCCTGTGGACTCACCATCTCCCTGTGGACTCACCATCTCCCTTTGGACTCACCATCTCCCTATGGACTTACTATCTCTCTATGGACTCACCATCTCCCTTTGGACTCACCATCTCCCTATGGACTCACCCTATGGACTCACCATCTCCCTATGGACTCACCCTATGGACTCACCATCTCCCTGTGGACTCACTATCTCCCTGTGGACTCACCATCCCCCTATGGACTCACCATCTCCCTGTGGACTCACCATCTCCCTATGGACTTACTATCTCTCTATGGACTCACCATCTCCCTGTGGACCTACCATCTCCCTATGGACTCACCATCTCACTGTGGACTTACTATCTCTCTATGGACTCACCATCTCCCTTTGGACTCACCTTCTCCCTATGGACTCACCATCTCCCCGTGGACTCACCATCTCCCTGTGGACTCACCATCTCCCTATGGACTCACCATCTCCCTATGGACTCACCATCTCCCTATGGACTCACCATCTCCCTGTGGACTCACCATCTCCCTATGGACTCACCATCTCCCTGTGGACTCACCATCTCCCTGTGGACTCACCATCTCCCTTTGGACTCACCATCTCCCTATGGACTTACTATCTCTCTATGGACTCACCATCTCCCTTTGGACTCACCTTCTCCCTATGGACTCACCCTATGGACTCACCATCTCCCTATGGACTCACCCTATGGACTCACCATCTCCCTGTGGACTCACTGTCTCCCTGTGGACTCACCATCCCCCTGTGGACTCACCATCTCCCTGTGGACTCACCATCTCCCTATGGACATACTATCTCTCTATGGACTCACCATCTCCCTGTATACCTACAATCTCCCTATGGACTCACCATCTCACTGTGGACTTACTATCTCTCTATGGACTCACCATCTCCCTTTGGACTAACCTTCTCCAAATGGACTCACCCTATGGACTCACCATCTCCCTATGGACTCACCCTATGGACTCACCATCTCCCTGTGGACTCACCATCTCCCTGTGGACTCACCATCTCCCCGTGGACTCACCATCTCCCTGTGGACTCACCATCACCCTATGGACTCACGTATGGACTCACCTTCTCACTATGGACTCACCCTATGGACTCACCATCTCTCTGTGGACTCACCATCTCCCTGTGGACTCACCATCTCCCTATGGACTCACCATCTCCCTTTGGACTCACCATCTCCCTTTGGACTCACCCTATGGACTCACCCTATGGACTCACCATCTCCCTATGGACTCACCATCTCCCTGTGGACTCACCATCTCCCTTTGGACTCACCCTATGGACTCACCCTATGGACTCACCATCTCCCTATGGACTCACCATCTCCCTGTGGACTCACCATCTCCCTGTGGACCTACCATCTCCCTATGGACTCACCATCTCACTGTGGACTTACTATCTCTCTATGGACTCACCATCTCCCTTTGGACTCACCTTCTCCAAATGGACTCACCCTATGGACTCACCATCTCCCTATGGACTCACCCTATGGACTCACCATCTCCCTGTGGACTCACCATCTCCCCGTGGACTCACCATCTCCCTGTGGACTCACCATCTCCCTGTGGACTCAACCTATGGACTCACCCTATGGACTCACCATCTCCCTATGGACTCACCATCTCCCTGTGGACTCACCATCTCCCTGTGGACTCACCATCTCCCTATGGACTCACAATTTCCCTGTGGACTCACCATCTCCCTATGGACTCACCATCTCCCTATGGACTCACCATCTCCCTTTGGACTCAGCATCTCCCTGTGGACTCACCATCTCCCTATGGACTCACCATCTCTCTGTGGACTCACCATCTCCCTGTGGACTCACCATCTCCCTATGGACTCACCATCTCCCTTTGGACTCACCCTATGGACTCACCCTATGGACTCACCATCTCCCTATGGACTCACCATCTCCCTGTGGACTCACCATCTCCCTGTGGACCTACCATCTCCCTATGGACTCACCATCTCACTGTGGACTTACTATCTCTCTATGGACTCACCATCTCCCTTTGGACTCACCTTCTCCAAATGGACTCACCCTATGGACTCACCATCTCCCTGTGGACTCACTATCTCCCTGTGGACTCACCATCCCCCTGTGGACTCACCATCTCCCTGTGGACTCACCATCTCCCTATGGACATACTATCTCTCTATGGACTCACCATCTGCCTTTGGACTCACCTTCTCCCTATGGACTCACCATCTCCCTGTGGACTCACAATCTCCCTGTGGACTCACCATCTCCCTATGGACTCACCATCTCCCTATGGACTCACCATCTCCCTGTGGACTCACCATCTCCCTGTGGACTCACCATCTCCCTGTGGACTCACCATCTCCCTGTGGACTCACCATCTCCCTGTGGACTCACCATCTCCCTATGGACTCACCATCTCCCTGTGGACTCACCATCTCCCTATGGACTCACCATCTCCCTGTGGACTAACCCTATGGACTCACCCTATGGACTCACCATCTCCCTATGGACTCACCATCTCCCTGTGGACTCACCATCTCCCTGTGGACTCACCATCTCCCTGTGGACTCACCATCTCCCTATGGACTCACCATCTCCCTGTGGACTCACCATCTCCCTGTGGACTCACCATCACCCTATGGACTCACCTATGGACTCACCATCTCCCTATGGACTCACCCTATGGACTCACCATCTCCCTATGGACTCACCCTATGGACTCACCATCTCTCTGTGGACTCACCATCTCCCTGTGGACTCACCATCTCCCTATGGACTCACCATCTCCCTTTGGACTCACCCTATGGACTCACCCTATGGACTCACCATCTCCCTATGGACTCACCATCTCCCTGTGGACTCACCATCTCCCTGTGGACCTACCATCTCCCTATGGACTCACCATCTCACTGTGGACTTACTATCTCTCTATGGACTCACCATCTCCCTTTGGACTCACCTTCTCCAAATGGACTCACCCTATGGACTCACCATCTCCCTGTGGACTCACTATCTCCCTGTGGACTCACCATCCCCCTGTGGACTCACCATCTCCCTGTGGACTCACCATCTCCCTATGGACATACTATCTCTCTATGGACTCACCATCTGCCTTTGGACTCACCTTCTCCCTATGGACTCACCATCTCCCTGTGGACTCACAATCTCCCTGTGGACTCACCATCTCCCTATGGACTCACCATCTCCCTATGGACTCACCATCTCGCTGTGGACTCACCATCACCCTATGGACTCACCATCTCCCTATGGACTCACCTATGGACTCACCATCTCCCTATGGACTCACCCTATGGACACACCATCTCCCTATGGACTCACCATCTCCCTGTGTACTCACCATATGGACTCACCATCTCCCTATGGACTCACCATCTCCCTATGGACTCACCATCTCACTATGGACTCACTATATCCCTATGGACTCACCCTATGGACTCACCATCTCCCTGTGGCATCACCATATCTCTATGGACTCACCATCTCCCTATGGACTCACCCTATGGACTCACCATCACCCTATGGACTCACCATCTCCCTATGGACTCACCATCTCGCTGTGGACTCACCATCACCCTATGGACTCACCATCTCCCTATGGACTCACCTATGGACTCACCATCTCCCTATGGACTCACCCTATGGACACACCATCTCCCTATGGACTCACCATCTCCCTGTGTACTCACCATATGGACTCACCATCTCCCTATGGACTCACCATCTCCCTATGGACTCACCATCTCACTATGGACTCACTATATCCCTATGGACTCACCCTATGGACTCACCATCTCCCTGTGGACTCACCATATCTCTATGGACTCACCATCTCCCTATGGACTCACCCTATGGACTCACCATCACCCTATGGACTCACCATCTCCCTATGGACTCACCCTATGGACTCACCATCTCCCTATGGACTCACCATCTCCCTCTGGACTCACCATCTCCCTATGGACTCACCATCTCCCTATGGACTCACCATCTCCCTGTGGACTCACCATCTCCCTGTGGACTCACCATCTCCCTGTGGACTCACCATCTCCCTATGGACTCACCATCTCCCTGTGGACTCACCATCTCCCTATGGACTCACCATCTCCCTGTGGACTAACCCTATGGACTCACCCTATGGACTCACCATCTCCCTATGGACTCACCATCTCCCTGTGGACTCACCATCTCCCTGTGGACTCACCATCTCCCTATGGACTCACCATCTCCCTGTGGACTCACCATCTCCCTGTGGACTCACCATCACCCTATGGACTCACCTATGGACTCACCATCTCCCTATGGACTCACCCTATGGACTCACCATCTCCCTATGGACTCACCCTATGGACTCACCATCTCTCTGTGGACTCACCATCTCCCTGTGGACTCACCATCTCCCTATGGACTCACCATCTCCCTTTGGACTCACCCTATGGACTCACCCTATGGACTCACCATCTCCCTATGGACTCACCATCTCCCTGTGGACTCACCATCTCCCTGTGGACCTACCATCTCCCTATGGACTCACCATCTCACTGTGGACTTACTATCTCTCTATGGACTCACCATCTCCCTTTGGACTCACCTTCTCCAAATGGACTCACCCTATGGACTCACCATCTCCCTATGGACTCACCTTATGGACTCACCATCTCCCTGTGGACTCACCATTTTTTTTTTTTTTTTTTTTTTTATTTAACCTTTATTTAACCAGGCAAGTCAGTTAAGAACAAATTCTTATTTTCAATGATGGCCTGGGAACAGTGGGTTAACTGCCTGTTCAGGGGCAGAACGACAGATTTGTACCTTGTACCTTGTCAGCTCGGGGGTTTGAACTCGCAACCTTCCGGTTACTAGTCCAACACTCTAACCACTAGGCTACCCTGCCGCCCCAACCCTGCCGCACCATCTCCCCGTGGACTCACCATCTCCCTGTGGACTCACCATCACCCTATGGACTCACCTATGGACTCACCATCTCCCTATGGACTCACCCTATGGACTCACCATCTCCCTATGGACTCACCATCTCTCTGTGGACTCACCATCTCCCTGTGGACTCACCATCTCCCTATGGACTCACCATCTCCCTTTCGACTCACCATCTCCCTTTGGACTCACCATCTCCCTTTGGACTCATCATCTCCCTATGGACTTACCATCTCCCTTTGGACTCACCATCTCCCTATGGACTCACTCTATGGACTCACCATCTCCCTGTGGACTCACCATCTCCCTGTGGACTCACCATCTCCCTATGGACTCACCATCTCCCTGTGGACTCACCATCACCCTATGGACTCACCATCTCCCTATGGACTCACCTATGGACTCACCATCTCCCTATGGACTCACCCTATGGACACACCATCTCCCTATGGACTCACCATCTCCCTGTGTACTCACCATATGGACTCACCATCTCCCTATGGACTCACCATCTCCCTATGGACTCACCATCTCACTATGGACTCACTATATCCCTATGGACTCACCCTATGGACTCACCATCTCCCTGTGGACTCACCATCTCCCTGTGGACTCACCATCTCCCTGTGGACTCACCATCTCCCTATGGACTCACCATCTCCCTGTGGACTCACCATCTCCCTGTGGACTCACCATCACCCTATGGACTCACCTATGGACTCACCATCTCCCTATGGACTCACCCTATGGACTCACCATCTCCCTATGGACTCACCCTATGGACTCACCATCTCTCTGTGGACTCACCATCTCCCTGTGGACTCACCATCTCCCTATGGACTCACCATCTCCCTTTGGACTCACCATCTCCCTTTGGACTCACCCTATGGACTCACCCTATGGACTCACCATCTCCCTATGGACTCACCATCTCCCTGTGGACTCACCATCTCCCTGTGGACCTACCATCTCCCTATGGACTCACCATCTCACTGTGGACTTACTATCTCTCTATGGACTCACCATCTCCCTTTGGACTCACCTTCTCCAAATGGACTCACCCTATGGACTCACCATCTCCCTATGGACTCACCCTATGGACTCACCATCTCCCTGTGGACTCACCATCTCCCCGTGGACTCACCATCTCCCTGTGGACTCACCATCACCCTATGGACTCACCTATGGACTCACCATCTCCCTATGGACTCACCCTATGGACTCACCATCTCCCTATGGACTCACCATCTCTCTGTGGACTCACCATCTCCCTGTGGACTCACCATCTCCCTATGGACTCACCATCTCCCTTTGGACTCACCATCTCCCTTTGGACTCACCATCTCCCTTTGGACTCATCATCTCCCTATGGACTTACCATCTCCCTTTGGACTCACCATCTCCCTATGGACTCACTCTATGGACTCACCATCTCCCTGTGGACTCACCATCTCCCTGTGGACTCACCATCTCCCTATGGACTCACCATCTCCCTGTGGACTCACCATCACCCTATGGACTCACCATCTCCCTATGGACTCACCTATGGACTCACCATCTCCCTATGGACTCACCCTATGGACACACCATCTCCCTATGGACTCACCAGCTCCCTGTGGACTCACCATCTCCCTATGGACTCACCATCTCCCTGTGGACTCACCATCTCCCTATGGACTCACCATCTCCCTGTGGACTCACCATCTCCCTGTGGACTCACCATCTCCCTGTGGACTCACCATCTCCCCGTGGACTCACCATCTCCCTGTGGACTCACCATCTCCCTTTGGACTCACCTTCTCCCTATGGACTCACCCTATGGACTCACCATCTTCCTATGGACTCACCCTATGGACTCACCATCTCCCTGTGGACTCACTGTCTCCCTGTGGACTCACCATCCCCCTGTGGACTCACCATCTCCCTGTGGACTCACCATCTCCCTATGGACATACTATCTCTCTATGGACTCACCATCTCCCTGTGGACCTACCATCTCCCTATGGACTCACCATCTCACTGTGGACTTACTATCTCTCTATGGACTCACCATCTCCCTTTGGACTCACCTTCTCCAAATGGACTCACCCTATGGACTCACCATCTCCCTGTGGACTCACTATCTCCCTGTGGACTCACCATCTCCCTGTGGACTCACCATCTCCCTATGGACATACTATCTCTCTATGGACTCACCATCTCCCTGTGGACCTACCATCTCCCTATGGACTTAACATCTCACTGTGGACTTACTATCTCTCTATGGACTCACCATCTGCCTTTGGACTCACCTTCTCCCTATGGACTCACCATCTCCCTGTGGACTCACAATCTCCCTGTGGACTCACCATCTCCCTATGGACTCACCATCTCCCTATGGACTCACCATCTCGCTGTGGACTCACCATCACCCTATGGACTCACCATCTCCCTATGGACTCACCTATGGACTCACCATCTCCCTATGGACTCACCCTATGGACACACCATCTCCCTATGGACTCACCATCTCCCTGTGTACTCACCATATGGACTCACCATCTCCCTATGGACTCACCATCTCCCTATGGACTCACCATCTCACTATGGACTCACTATATCCCTATGGACTCACCCTATGGACTCACCATCTCCCTGTGGCATCACCATATCTCTATGGACTCACCATCTCCCTATGGACTCACCCATGGACTCACCATCACCCTATGGACTCACCATCTCCCTATGGACTCACCATCTCGCTGTGGACTCACCATCACCCTATGGACTCACCATCTCCCTATGGACTCACCTATGGACTCACCATCTCCCTATGGACTCACCCTATGGACACACCATCTCCCTATGGACTCACCATCTCCCTGTGTACTCACCATATGGACTCACCATCTCCCTATGGACTCACCATCTCCCTATGGACTCACCATCTCACTATGGACTCACTATATCCCTATGGACTCACCCTATGGACTCACCATCTCCCTGTGGACTCACCATATCTCTATGGACTCACCATCTCCCTATGGACTCACCCTATGGACTCACCATCACCCTATGGACTCACCATCTCCCTATGGACTCACCCTATGGACTCACCATCTCCCTATGGACTCACCATCTCCCTCTGGACTCACCATCTCCCTATGGACTCACCATCTCCCTATGGACTCACCATCTCCCTGTGGACTCACCATCTCCCTATGGACTCACCATCTCCCTGTGGACTCACCATCTCCCTATGGACTCACTCTATGGACTCACCATCTCCCTGTGGACTCACCATCTCCCTGTGGACTCACCATCTCCCTATGGACTCACCATCTCCCTGTGGACTCACCATCACCCTATGGACTCACCATCTCCCTATGGACTCACCTATGGACTCACCATCTCCCTATGGACTCACCCTATGGACACACCATCTCCCTATGGACTCACCATCTCCCTGTGTACTCACCATATGGACTCACCATCTCCCTATGGACTCACCATCTCCCTATGGACTCACCATCTCACTATGGACTCACTATATCCCTATGGACTCACCCTATGGACTCACCATCTCCCTGTGGACTCACCATCTCCCTGTGGACTCACCATCTCCCTGTGGACTCACCATCTCCCTATGGACTCACCATCTCCCTGTGGACTCACCATCTCCCTGTGGACTCACCATCACCCTATGGACTCACCTATGGACTCACCATCTCCCTATGGACTCACCCTATGGACTCACCATCTCCCTATGGACTCACCCTATGGACTCACCATCTCTCTGTGGACTCACCATCTCCCTGTGGACTCACCATCTCCCTATGGACTCACCATCTCCCTTTGGACTCACCATCTCCCTTTGGACTCACCCTATGGACTCACCCTATGGACTCACCATCTCCCTATGGACTCACCATCTCCCTGTGGACTCACCATCTCCCTGTGGACCTACCATCTCCCTATGGACTCACCATCTCACTGTGGACTTACTATCTCTCTATGGACTCACCATCTCCCTTTGGACTCACCTTCTCCAAATGGACTCACCCTATGGACTCACCATCTCCCTATGGACTCACCCTATGGACTCACCATCTCCCTGTGGACTCACCATCTCCCCGTGGACTCACCATCTCCCTGTGGACTCACCATCACCCTATGGACTCACCTATGGACTCACCATCTCCCTATGGACTCACCCTATGGACTCACCATCTCCCTATGGACTCACCATCTCTCTGTGGACTCACCATCTCCCTGTGGACTCACCATCTCCCTATGGACTCACCATCTCCCTTTGGACTCACCATCTCCCTTTGGACTCACCATCTCCCTTTGGACTCATCATCTCCCTATGGACTTACCATCTCCCTTTGGACTCACCATCTCCCTATGGACTCACTCTATGGACTCACCATCTCCCTGTGGACTCACCATCTCCCTGTGGACTCACCATCTCCCTATGGACTCACCATCTCCCTGTGGACTCACCATCACCCTATGGACTCACCATCTCCCTATGGACTCACCTATGGACTCACCATCTCCCTATGGACTCACCCTATGGACACACCATCTCCCTATGGACTCACCATCTCCCTGTGGACTCACCATCACCCTATGGACTCACCATCTCCCTATGGACTCACCTATGGACTCACCATCTCCCTATGGACTCACCCTATGGACACACCATCTCCCTATGGACTCACCATCTCCCTGTGTACTCACCATATGGACTCACCATCTCCCTATGGACTCACCATCTCCCTATGGACTCACCATCTCACTATGGACTCACTATATCCCTATGGACTCACCCTATGGACTCACCATCTCCCTGTGGACTCACCATCTCCCTGTGGACTCACCATCTCCCTGTGGACTCACCATCTCCCTATGGACTCACCATCTCCCTGTGGACTCACCATCTCCCTGTGGACTCACCATCACCCTATGGACTCACCTATGGACTCACCATCTCCCTATGGACTCACCCTATGGACTCACCATCTCCCTATGGACTCACCCTATGGACTCACCATCTCTCTGTGGACTCACCATCTCCCTGTGGACTCACCATCTCCCTATGGACTCACCATCTCCCTTTGGACTCACCATCTCCCTTTGGACTCACCCTATGGACTCACCCTATGGACTCACCATCTCCCTATGGACTCACCATCTCCCTGTGGACTCACCATCTCCCTGTGGACCTACCATCTCCCTATGGACTCACCATCTCACTGTGGACTTACTATCTCTCTATGGACTCACCATCTCCCTTTGGACTCACCTTCTCCAAATGGACTCACCCTATGGACTCACCATCTCCCTATGGACTCACCCTATGGACTCACCATCTCCCTGTGGACTCACCATCTCCCCGTGGACTCACCATCTCCCTGTGGACTCACCATCACCCTATGGACTCACCTATGGACTCACCATCTCCCTATGGACTCACCCTATGGACTCACCATCTCCCTATGGACTCACCATCTCTCTGTGGACTCACCATCTCCCTGTGGACTCACCATCTCCCTATGGACTCACCATCTCCCTTTGGACTCACCATCTCCCTTTGGACTCACCATCTCCCTTTGGACTCATCATCTCCCTATGGACTTACCATCTCCCTTTGGACTCACCATCTCCCTATGGACTCACTCTATGGACTCACCATCTCCCTGTGGACTCACCATCTCCCTGTGGACTCACCATCTCCCTATGGACTCACCATCTCCCTGTGGACTCACCATCACCCTATGGACTCACCATCTCCCTATGGACTCACCTATGGACTCACCATCTCCCTATGGACTCACCCTATGGACACACCATCTCCCTATGGACTCACCAGCTCCCTGTGGACTCACCATCTCCCTATGGACTCACCATCTCCCTGTGGACTCACCATCTCCCTATGGACTCACCATCTCCCTGTGGACTCACCATCTCCCTGTGGACTCACCATCTCCCTGTGGACTCACCATCTCCCCGTGGACTCACCATCTCCCTGTGGACTCACCATCTCCCTTTGGACTCACCTTCTCCGTATGGACTCACCCTATGGACTCACCATCTTCCTATGGACTCACCCTATGGACTCACCATCTCCCTGTGGACTCACTGTCTCCCTGTGGACTCACCATCCCCCTGTGGACTCACCATCTCCCTGTGGACTCACCATCTCCCTATGGACATACTATCTCTCTATGGACTCACCATCTCCCTGTGGACCTACCATCTCCCTATGGACTCACCATCTCACTGTGGACTTACTATCTCTCTATGGACTCACCATCTCCCTTTGGACTCACCTTCTCCAAATGGACTCACCCTATGGACTCACCATCTCCCTGTGGACTCACTATCTCCCTGTGGACTCACCATCTCCCTGTGGACTCACCATCTCCCTATGGACATACTATCTCTCTATGGACTCACCATCTCCCTGTGGACCTACCATCTCCCTATGGACTTAACATCTCACTGTGGACTTACTATCTCTCTATGGACTCACCATCTGCCTTTGGACTCACCTTCTCCCTATGGACTCACCATCTCCCTGTGGACTCACAATCTCCCTGTGGACTCACCATCTCCCTATGGACTCACCATCTCCCTATGGACTCACCATCTCGCTGTGGACTCACCATCACCCTATGGACTCACCATCTCCCTATGGACTCACCTATGGACTCACCATCTCCCTATGGACTCACCCTATGGACACACCATCTCCCTATGGACTCACCATCTCCCTGTGTACTCACCATATGGACTCACCATCTCCCTATGGACTCACCATCTCCCTATGGACTCACCATCTCACTATGGACTCACTATATCCCTATGGACTCACCCTATGGACTCACCATCTCCCTGTGGCATCACCATATCTCTATGGACTCACCATCTCCCTATGGACTCACCCATGGACTCACCATCACCCTATGGACTCACCATCTCCCTATGGACTCACCATCTCGCTGTGGACTCACCATCACCCTATGGACTCACCATCTCCCTATGGACTCACCTATGGACTCACCATCTCCCTATGGACTCACCCTATGGACACACCATCTCCCTATGGACTCACCATCTCCCTGTGTACTCACCATATGGACTCACCATCTCCCTATGGACTCACCATCTCCCTATGGACTCACCATCTCACTATGGACTCACTATATCCCTATGGACTCACCCTATGGACTCACCATCTCCCTGTGGACTCACCATATCTCTATGGACTCACCATCTCCCTATGGACTCACCCTATGGACTCACCATCACCCTATGGACTCACCATCTCCCTATGGACTCACCCTATGGACTCACCATCTCCCTATGGACTCACCATCTCCCTCTGGACTCACCATCTCCCTATGGACTCACCATCTCCCTATGGACTCACCATCTCCCTGTGGACTCACCATCTCCCTATGGACTCACCATCTCCCTGTGGACTCACCATCTCCCTATGGACTCACCATCTCCCTGTGGACTCACCATCTCCCTATGGACTCACCATCTCCCTGTGGACTAACCCTATGGACTCACCCTATGGACTCACCATCTCCCTATGGACTCACCATCTCCCTGTGGACTCACCATCTCCCTGTGGACTCACCATCTCCCTGTGGACTCACCATCTCCCTATGGACTCACCATCTCCCTGTGGACTCACCATCTCCCTGTGGACTCACCATCACCCTATGGACTCACCTATGGACTCACCATCTCCCTATGGACTCACCCTATGGACTCACCATCTCCCTATGGACTCACCCTATGGACTCACCATCTCTCTGTGGACTCACCATCTCCCTGTGGACTCACCATCTCCCTATGGACTCACCATCTCCCTTTGGACTCACCATCTCCCTTTGGACTCACCCTATGGACTCACCCTATGGACTCACCATCTCCCTATGGACTCACCATCTCCCTGTGGACTCACCATCTCCCTGTGGACCTACCATCTCCCTATGGACTCACCATCTCACTGTGGACTTACTATCTCTCTATGGACTCACCATCTCCCTTTGGACTCACCTTCTCCAAATGGACTCACCCTATGGACTCACCATCTCCCTATGGACTCACCCTATGGACTCACCATCTCCCTGTGGACTCACCATTTTTTTTATTTTTATTTTTTTTATTTAACCTTTATTTAACCAGGCAAGTCAGTTAAGAACAAATTCTTATTTTCAATGACGGCCTGGGAACAGTGGGTTAACTGCCTGTTCAGGGGCAGAACGACAGATTTGTACCTTGTACCTTGTCAGCTCGGGGGTTTGAACTCGCAACCTTCCGGTTACTAGTCCAACACTCTAACCACTAGGCTACCCTGCCGCCCCAACCCTGCCGCACCATCTCCCCGTGGACTCACCATCTCCCTGTGGACTCACGATCACCCTATGGACTCACCTATGGACTCACCATCTCCCTATGGACTCACCCTATGGACTCACCATCTCCCTATGGACTCACCATCTCTCTGTGGACTCACCATCTCCCTGTGGACTCACTATGGACTCACCATCTCCCTTTGGACTCACCATCTCCCTTTGGACTCACCATCTCCCTTTGGACTCATCATCTCCCTATGGACTTACCATCTCCCTTTGGACTCACCATCTCCCTATGGACTCACTCTATGGACTCACCATCTCCCTGTGGACTCACCATCTCCCTATGGACTCACCATCTCCCTGTGGACTCACCATCACCCTATGGACTCACCATCTCCCTATGGACTCACCTATGGACTCACCATCTCCCTATGGACTCACCCTATGGACACACCATCTCCCTATGGACTCACCATCTCCCTGTGTACTCACCATATGGACTCACCATCTCCCTATGGACTCACCATCTCCCTATGGACTCACCATCTCACTATGGACTCACTATATCCCTATGGACTCACCCTATGGACTCACCATCTCCCTGTGGACTCACCATCTCTCTATGGACTCACCATCTCACTGTGGACTTACTATCTCTCTATGGACTCACCATCTCCCTTTGGACTCACCTTCTCCAAATGGACTCACCCTATGGACTCACCATCTCCCTATGGACTCACCCTATGGACTCACCATCTCCCTGTGGACTCACCATCTCCCCGTGGACTCACCATCTCCCTGTGGACTCACCATCACCCTATGGACTCACCTATGGACTCACCATCTTCCTATGGACTCACCCTATGGACTCACCATCTCCCTATGGACTCACCCTATGGACTCACCATCTCTCTGTGGACTCACCATCTCCCTGTGGACTCACCATCTCCCTATGGACTCACCATCTCCCTTTGGACTCACCATCTCCCTTTGGACTCACCATCTCCCTTTGGACTCATCATCTCCCTATGGACTTACCATCTCCCTTTGGACTCACCATCTCCCTATGGACTCAACCTATGGACTCACCATCTCCCTATGGACTCACCCTATGGACTCAACATCTCCCTGTGGACTCACCATCTCCCTGTGGACTCACCATCTCCCTATGGACTCACCATCTCCCTATGGACTCACCCTATGGACTCACCATCTCCCTGTGGACTCACTATCTCCCTGTGGACTCACCATCCCCCTATGGACTCACCATCTCCCTGTGGACTCACCATCTCCCTATGGACTTACTATCTCTCTATGGACTCACCATCTCCCTGTGGACCTACCATCTCCCTATGGACTCACCATCTCACTGTGGACTTACTATCTCTCTATGGACTCACCATCTCCCTTTGGACTCGCCTTCTCCCTATGGACTCACCATCTCCCCGTGGACTCACCATCTCCCTGTGGACTCACCATCTCCCTATGGACTCACCATCTCCCTATGGACTCACCATCTCCCTATGGACTCACCATCTCCCTGTGGACTCACCATCTCCCTATGGACTCACCATCTCCCTGTGGACTCACCATCTCCCTGTGGACTCACCATCTCCCTTTGGACTCACCATCTCCCTATGGACTTACTATCTCTCTATGGACTCACCATCTCCCTTTGGACTCACCTTCTCCCTATGGACTCACCCTATGGACTCACCATCTTCCTATGGACTCACCCTATGGACTCACCATCTCCCTGTGGACTCACTGTCTCCCTGTGGACTCACCATCCCCCTGTGGACTCACCATCTCCCTGTGGACTCACCATCTCCCTATGGACATACTATCTCTCTATGGACTCACCATCTCCCTGTGGACCTACCATCTCCCTATGGACTCACCATCTCACTGTGGACTTACTATCTCTCTATGGACTCACCATCTCCCTATGGACTCACCATCTCCCTGTGGACTCACCATCTCCCTGTGGACCTACCATCTCCCTATGGACTCACCATCTCACTGTGGACTTACTATCTCTCTATGGACTCACCATCTCCCTTTGGACTCACCTTCTCCAAATGGACTCACCCTATGGACTCACCATCTCCCTATGGACTCACCCTATGGACTCACCATCTCCCTATGGACTCACCATCTCCCTGTGGACTCACCATCTCCCTATGGACTCACCATCTCCCTGTGGACTAACCCTATGGACTCACCCTATGGACTCACCATCTCCCTATGGACTCACCATCTCCCTGTGGACTCACCATCTCCCTGTGGACTCACCATCTCCCTGTGGACTCACCATCTCCCTATGGACTCACCATCTCCCTGTGGACTCACCATCTCCCTGTGGACTCACCATCACCCTATGGACTCACCTATGGACTCACCATCTCCCTATGGACTCACCCTATGGACTCACCATCTCCCTATGGACTCACCCTATGGACTCACCATCTCTCTGTGGACTCACCATCTCCCTGTGGACTCACCATCTCCCTATGGACTCACCATCTCCCTTTGGACTCACCATCTCCCTTTGGACTCACCCTATGGACTCACCCTATGGACTCACCATCTCCCTATGGACTCACCATCTCCCTGTGGACTCACCATCTCCCTGTGGACCTACCATCTCCCTATGGACTCACCATCTCACTGTGGACTTACTATCTCTCTATGGACTCACCATCTCCCTTTGGACTCACCTTCTCCAAATGGACTCACCCTATGGACTCACCATCTCCCTATGGACTCACCCTATGGACTCACCATCTCCCTGTGGACTCACCATTTTTTTTTTAATTTTTTTTTTTATTTAACCTTTATTTAACCAGGCAAGTCAGTTAAGAACAAATTCTTATTTTCAATGACGGCCTGGGAACAGTGGGTTAACTGCCTGTTCAGGGGCAGAACGACAGATTTGTACCTTGTACCTTGTCAGCTCGGGGGTTTGAACTCGCAACCTTCCGGTTACTAGTCCAACACTCTAACCACTAGGCTACCCTGCCGCCCCAACCCTGCCGCACCATCTCCCCGTGGACTCACCATCTCCCTGTGGACTCACGATCACCCTATGGACTCACCTATGGACTCACCATCTCCCTATGGACTCACCCTATGGACTCACCATCTCCCTATGGACTCAACATCTCTCTGTGGACTCACCATCTCCCTGTGGACTCACCATCTCCCTATGGACTCACCATCTCCCTTTGGACTCACCATCTCCCTTTGGACTCACCATCTCCCTTTGGACTCATCATCTCCCTATGGACTTACCATCTCCCTTTGGACTCACCATCTCCCTATGGACTCACTCTATGGACTCACCATCTCCCTGTGGACTCACCATCTCCCTGTGGACTCACCATCTCCCTATGGACTCACCATCTCCCTGTGGACTCACCATCACCCTATGGACTCACCATCTCCCTATGGACTCACCTATGGACTCACCATCTCCCTATGGACTCACCCTATGGACACACCATCTCCCTATGGACTCACCATCTCCCTGTGTACTCACCATATGGACTCACCATCTCCCTATGGACTCACCATCTCCCTATGGACTCACCATCTCACTATGGACTCACTATATCCCTATGGACTCACCCTATGGACTCACCATCTCCCTGTGGACTCACCATCTCTCTATGGACTCACCATCTCACTGTGGACTTACTATCTCTCTATGGACTCACCATCTCCCTTTGGACTCACCTTCTCCAAATGGACTCACCCTATGGACTCACCATCTCCCTATGGACTCACCCTATGGACTCACCATCTCCCTGTGGACTCACCATCTCCCCGTGGACTCACCATCTCCCTGTGGACTCACCATCACCCTATGGACTCACCTATGGACTCACCATCTTCCTATGGACTCACCCTATGGACTCACCATCTCCCTATGGACTCACCCTATGGACTCACCATCTCTCTGTGGACTCACCATCTCCCTGTGGACTCACCATCTCCCTATGGACTCACCATCTCCCTTTGGACTCACCATCTCCCTTTGGACTCACCATCTCCCTTTGGACTCATCATCTCCCTATGGACTTACCATCTCCCTTTGGACTCACCATCTCCCTATGGACTCAACCTATGGACTCACCATCTCCCTATGGACTCACCCTATGGACTCACCATCTCCCTGTGGACTCACCATCTCCCTGTGGACTCACCATCTCCCTATGGACTCACCATCTCCCTATGGACTCACCCTATGGACTCACCATCTCCCTGTGGACTCACTATCTCCCTGTGGACTCACCATCCCCCTATGGACTCACCATCTCCCTGTGGACTCACCATCTCCCTATGGACTTACTATCTCTCTATGGACTCACCATCTCCCTGTGGACCTACCATCTCCCTATGGACTCACCATCTCACTGTGGACTTACTATCTCTCTATGGACTCACCATCTCCCTTTGGACTCACCTTCTCCCTATGGACTCACCATCTCCCCGTGGACTCACCATCTCCCCGTGGACTCACCATCTCCCTATGGACTCACCATCTCCCTATGGACTCACCATCTCCCTATGGACTCACCATCTCCCTGTGGACTCACCATCTCCCTATGGACTCACCATCTCCCTGTGGACTCACCATCTCCCTGTGGACTCACCATCTCCCTTTGGACTCACCATCTCCCTATGGACTTACTATCTCTCTATGGACTCACCATCTCCCTTTGGACTCACCTTCTCCCTATGGACTCACCCTATGGACTCACCATCTTCCTATGGACTCACCCTATGGACTCACCATCTCCCTGTGGACTCACTGTCTCCCTGTGGACTCACCATCCCCCTGTGGACTCACCATCTCCCTGTGGACTCACCATCTCCCTATGGACATACTATCTCTCTATGGACTCACCATCTCCCTGTGGACCTACCATCTCCCTATGGACTCACCATCTCACTGTGGACTTACTATCTCTCTATGGACTCACCATCTCCCTATGGACTCACCATCTCCCTGTGGACTCACCATCTCCCTGTGGACCTACCATCTTCCTATGGACTCACCATCTCACTGTGGACTTACTATCTCTCTATGGACTCACCATCTCCCTTTGGACTCACCTTCTCCAAATGGACTCACCCTATGGACTCACCATCTCCCTATGGACTCACCCTATGGACTCACCATCTCCCTGTGGACTCACCATTTTTATTTTTTTTATTTTTTTTATTTAACCTTTATTTAACCAGGCAAGTCAGTTAAGAACAAATTCTTATTTTCAATGACGGCCTGGGAACAGTGGGTTAACTGCCTGTTCAGGGGCAGAACGACAGATTTGTACCTTGTACCTTGTCAGCTCGGGGGTTTGAACTCGCAACCTTCCGGTTACTAGTCCAACACTCTAACCACTAGGCTACCCTGCCGCCCCAACCCTGCCGCACCATCTCCCCGTGGACTCACCATCTCCCTGTGGACTCACCATCACCCTATGGACTCACCTATGGACTCACCATCTCCCTATGGACTCACCCTATGGACTCACCATCTCCCTATGGACTCACCATCTCTCTGTGGACTCACCATCTCCCTGTGGACTCACCATCTCCCTATGGACTCACCATCTCCCTTTGGACTCACCATCTCCCTTTGGACTCACCATCTCCCTTTGGACTCATCATCTCCCTATGGACTTACCATCTCCCTTTGGACTCACCATCTCCCTATGGACTCACTCTATGGACTCACCATCTCCCTGTGGACTCACCATCTCCCTGTGGACTCACCATCTCCCTATGGACTCACCATCTCCCTGTGGACTCACCATCACCCTATGGACTCACCATCTCCCTATGGACTCACCTATGGACTCACCATCTCCCTATGGACTCACCCTATGGACACACCATCTCCCTATGGACTCACCATCTCCCTGTGTACTCACCATATGGACTCACCATCTCCCTATGGACTCACCATCTCCCTATGGACTCACCATCTCACTATGGACTCACTATATCCCTATGGACTCACCCTATGGACTCACCATCTCCCTGTGGACTCACCATCTCTCTATGGACTCACCATCTCACTGTGGACTTACTATCTCTCTATGGACTCACCATCTCCCTTTGGACTCACCTTCTCCAAATGGACTCACCCTATGGACTCACCATCTCCCTATGGACTCACCCTATGGACTCACCATCTCCCTGTGGACTCACCATCTCCCCGTGGACTCACCATCTCCCTGTGGACTCACCATCACCCTATGGACTCACCTATGGACTCACCATCTTCCTATGGACTCACCCTATGGACTCACCATCTCCCTATGGACTCACCCTATGGACTCACCATCTCTCTGTGGACTCACCATCTCCCTGTGGACTCACCATCTCCCTATGGACTCACCATCTCCCTTTGGACTCACCATCTCCCTTTGGACTCACCATCTCCCTTTGGACTCATCATCTCCCTATGGACTTACCATCTCCCTTTGGACTCACCATCTCCCTATGGACTCAACCTATGGACTCACCATCTCCCTATGGACTCACCCTATGGACTCACCATCTCCCTGTGGACTCACCATCTCCCTGTGGACTCACCATCTCCCTATGGACTCACCATCTCCCTGTGGACTCACCATCACCCTATGGACTCACCTATGGACTCACCATCTCCCTATGGACTCACCCTATGGACTCACCATCTCCCTATGGACTCACCATCTCTCTGTGGACTCACCATCTCCCTGTGGACTCACCATCTCCCTATGGACTCACCATCTCCCTTTGGACTCACCATCTCCCTTTGGACTCACCATCTCCCTTTGGACTCATCATCTCCCTATGGACTTACCATCTCCCTTTGGACTCACCATCTCCCTATGGACTCACTCTATGGACTCACCATCTCCCTGTGGACTCACCATCTCCCTGTGGACTCACCATCTCCCTATGGACTCACCATCTCCCTGTGGACTCACCATCACCCTATGGACTCACCATCTCCCTATGGACTCACCTATGGACTCACCATCTCCCTATGGACTCACCCTATGGACACACCATCTCCCTATGGACTCACCATCTCCCTGTGTACTCACCATATGGACTCACCATCTCCCTATGGACTCACCATCTCCCTATGGACTCACCATCTCACTATGGACTCACTATATCCCTATGGACTCACCCTATGGACTCACCATCTCCCTGTGGACTCACCATCTCTCTATGGACTCACCATCTCACTGTGGACTTACTATCTCTCTATGGACTCACCATCTCCCTTTGGACTCACCTTCTCCAAATGGACTCACCCTATGGACTCACCATCTCCCTATGGACTCACCCTATGGACTCACCATCTCCCTGTGGACTCACCATCTCCCCGTGGACTCACCATCTCCCTGTGGACTCACCATCACCCTATGGACTCACCTATGGACTCACCATCTTCCTATGGACTCACCCTATGGACTCACCATCTCCCTATGGACTCACCCTATGGACTCACCATCTCTCTGTGGACTCACCATCTCCCTGTGGACTCACCATCTCCCTATGGACTCACCATCTCCCTTTGGACTCACCATCTCCCTTTGGACTCACCATCTCCCTTTGGACTCACCATCTCCCTATGGACTCAACCTATGGACTCACCATCTCCCTATGGACTCACCCTATGGACTCACCATCTCCCTGTGGACTCACCATCTCCCTGTGGACTCACCATCTCCCTATGGACTCACCATCTCCCTGTGGACTCACCATCACCCTATGGACTCACCTATGGACTCACCATCTCCCTATGGACTCACCCTATGGACTCACCATCTCCCTATGGACTCACCATCTCTCTGTGGACTCACCATCTCCCTGTGGACTCACCATCTCCCTATGGACTCACCATCTCCCTTTGGACTCACCATCTCCCTTTGGACTCACCATCTCCCTTTGGACTCATCATCTCCCTATGGACTTACCATCTCCCTTTGGACTCACCATCTCCCTATGGACTCACTCTATGGACTCACCATCTCCCTGTGGACTCACCATCTCCCTGTGGACTCACCATCTCCCTATGGACTCACCATCTCCCTGTGGACTCACCATCACCCTATGGACTCACCATCTCCCTATGGACTCACCTATGGACTCACCATCTCCCTATGGACTCACCCTATGGACACACCATCTCCCTATGGACTCACCATCTCCCTGTGTACTCACCATATGGACTCACCATCTCCCTATGGACTCACCATCTCCCTATGGACTCACCATCTCACTATGGACTCACTATATCCCTATGGACTCACCCTATGGACTCACCATCTCCCTGTGGACTCACCATCTCTCTATGGACTCACCATCTCACTGTGGACTTACTATCTCTCTATGGACTCACCATCTCCCTTTGGACTCACCTTCTCCAAATGGACTCACCCTACGGACTCACCATCTCCCTATGGACTCACCCTATGGACTCACCATCTCCCTGTGGACTCACCATCTCCCCGTGGACTCACCATCTCCCTGTGGACTCACCATCACCCTATGGACTCACCTATGGACTCACCATCTTCCTATGGACTCACCCTATGGACTCACCATCTCCCTATGGACTCACCCTATGGACTCACCATCTCTCTGTGGACTCACCATCTCCCTGTGGACTCACCATCTCCCTATGGACTCACCATCTCCCTTTGGACTCACCATCTCCCTTTGGACTCACCATCTCCCTTTGGACTCATCATCTCCCTATGGACTTACCATCTCCCTTTGGACTCACCATCTCCCTATGGACTCAACCTATGGACTCACCATCTCCCTATGGACTCACCCTATGGACTCACCATCTCCCTGTGGACTCACCATCTCCCTGTGGACTCACCATCTCCCTATGGACTCACCATCCCCCTATGGACTCACTCTATGGACTCACCATCTCCCTGTGGACTCACTATCTCCCTGTGGACTCACCATCCCCCTATGGACTCACCATCTCCCTGTGGACTCACCATCTCCCTATGGACTTACTATCTCTCTATGGACTCACCATCTCCCTGTGGACCTACCATCTCCCTATGGACTCACCATCTCACTGTGGACTTACTATCTCTCTATGGACTCACCATCTCCCTTTGGACTCACCTTCTCCCTATGGACTCACCATCTCCCCGTGGACTCACCATCTCCCTGTGGACTCACCATCTCCCTATGGACTCACCATCTCCCTATGGACTCACCATCTCCCTATGGACTCACCATCTCCCTGTGGACTCACCATCTCCCTATGGACTCACCATCTCCCTGTGGACTCACCATCTCCCTGTGGACTCACCATCTCCCTTTGGACTCACCATCTCCCTATGGACTTACTATCTCTCTATGGACTCACCATCTCCCTTTGGACTCACCTTCTCCCTATGGACTCACCCTATGGACTCACCATCTTCCTATGGACTCACCCTATGGACTCACCATCTCCCTGTGGACTCACTGTCTCCCTGTGGACTCACCATCCCCCTGTGGACTCACCATCTCCCTGTGGACTCACCATCTCCCTATGGACATACTATCTCTCTATGGACTCACCATCTCCCTGTGGACCTACCATCTCCCTATGGACTCACCATCTCACTGTGGACTTACTATCTCTCTATGGACTCACCATCTCCCTATGGACTCACCATCTCCCTGTGGACTCACCATCTCCCTGTGGACCTACCATCTCCCTATGGACTCACCATCTCACTGTGGACTTACTATCTCTCTATGGACTCACCATCTCCCTTTGGACTCACCTTCTCCAAATGGACTCACCCTATGGACTCACCATCTCCCTATGGACTCACCCTATGGACTCACCATCTCCCTGTGGACTCACCATTTTTTATTTTTTTATTTTTTTTATTTAACCTTTATTTAACCAGGCAAGTCAGTTAAGAACAAATTCTTATTTTCAATGACGGCCTGGGAACAGTGGGTTAACTGCCTGTTCAGGGGCAGAACGACAGATTTGTACCTTGTACCTTGTCAGCTCGGGGGTTTGAACTCGCAACCTTCCGGTTACTAGTCCAACACTCTAACCACTAGGCTACCCTGCCGCCCCAACCCTGCCGCACCATCTCCCCGTGGACTCACCATCTCCCTGTGGACTCACCATCACCCTATGGACTCACCTATGGACTCACCATCTCCCTATGGACTCACCCTATGGACTCACCATCTCCCTATGGACTCACCATCTCTCTGTGGACTCACCATCTCCCTGTGGACTCACCATCTCCCTATGGACTCACCATCTCCCTTTGGACTCACCATCTCCCTTTGGACTCACCATCTCCCTTTGGACTCATCATCTCCCTATGGACTTACCATCTCCCTTTGGACTCACCATCTCCCTATGGACTCACTCTATGGACTCACCATCTCCCTGTGGACTCACCATCTCCCTGTGGACTCACCATCTCCCTATGGACTCACCATCTCCCTGTGGACTCACCATCACCCTATGGACTCACCATCTCCCTATGGACTCACCTATGGACTCACCATCTCCCTATGGACTCACCCTATGGACACACCATCTCCCTATGGACTCACCATCTCCCTGTGTACTCACCATATGGACTCACCATCTCCCTATGGACTCACCATCTCCCTATGGACTCACCATCTCACTATGGACTCACTATATCCCTATGGACTCACCCTATGGACTCACCATCTCCCTGTGGACTCACCATCTCTCTATGGACTCACCATCTCACTGTGGACTTACTATCTCTCTATGGACTCACCATCTCCCTTTGGACTCACCTTCTCCAAATGGACTCACCCTATGGACTCACCATCTCCCTATGGACTCACCCTGTGGACTCACCATCACCCTATGGACTCACCTATGGACTCACCATCTCCCTATGGACTCACCCTATGGACTCACCATCTCCCTATGGACTCACCCTATGGACTCACCATCTCTCTGTGGACTCACCATCTCCCTGTGGACTCACCATCTCCCTATGGACTCACCATCTCCCTTTGGACTCATCATCTCCCTATGGACTTACCATCTCCCTTTGGACTCACCATCTCCCTATGGACTCAACCTATGGACTCACCATCTCCCTATGGACTCACCCTATGGACTCACCATCTCCCTGTGGACTCACCATCTCCCTGTGGACTCACCATCTCCCTATGGACTCACCATCTCCCTGTGGACTCACCATCACCCTATGGACTCACCTATGGACTCACCATCTCCCTATGGACTCACCCTATGGACTCACCATCTCCCTATGGACTCACCATCTCTCTGTGGACTCACCATCTCCCTGTGGACTCACCATCTCCCTATGGACTCACCATCTCCCTTTGGACTCACCATCTCCCTTTGGACTCACCATCTCCCTTTGGACTCATCATCTCCCTATGGACTTACCATCTCCCTTTGGACTCACCATCTCCCTATGGACTCACTCTATGGACTCACCATCTCCCTGTGGACTCACCATCTCCCTGTGGACTCACCATCTCCCTATGGACTCACCATCTCCCTGTGGACTCACCATCACCCTATGGACTCACCATCTCCCTATGGACTCACCTATGGACTCACCATCTCCCTATGGACTCACCCTATGGACACACCATCTCCCTATGGACTCACCATCTCCCTGTGTACTCACCATATGGACTCACCATCTCCCTATGGACTCACCATCTCCCTATGGACTCACCATCTCACTATGGACTCACTATATCCCTATGGACTCACCCTATGGACTCACCATCTCCCTGTGGACTCACCATCTCTCTATGGACTCACCATCTCACTGTGGACTTACTATCTCTCTATGGACTCACCATCTCCCTTTGGACTCACCTTCTCCAAATGGACTCACCCTATGGACTCACCATCTCCCTATGGACTCACCCTATGGACTCACCATCTCCCTGTGGACTCACCATCTCCCCGTGGACTCACCATCTCCCTGTGGACTCACCATCACCCTATGGACTCACCTATGGACTCACCATCTTCCTATGGACTCACCCTATGGACTCACCATCTCCCTATGGACTCACCCTATGGACTCACCATCTCTCTGTGGACTCACCATCTCCCTGTGGACTCACCATCTCCCTATGGACTCACCATCTCCCTTTGGACTCACCATCTCCCTTTGGACTCACCATCTCCCTTTGGACTCACCATCTCCCTATGGACTCAACCTATGGACTCACCATCTCCCTATGGACTCACCCTATGGACTCACCATCTCCCTGTGGACTCACCATCTCCCTGTGGACTCACCATCTCCCTATGGACTCACCATCTCCCTGTGGACTCACCATCACCCTATGGACTCACCTATGGACTCACCATCTCCCTATGGACTCACCCTATGGACTCACCATCTCCCTATGGACTCACCATCTCTCTGTGGACTCACCATCTCCCTGTGGACTCACCATCTCCCTATGGACTCACCATCTCCCTTTGGACTCACCATCTCCCTTTGGACTCACCATCTCCCTTTGGACTCATCATCTCCCTATGGACTTACCATCTCCCTTTGGACTCACCATCTCCCTATGGACTCACTCTATGGACTCACCATCTCCCTGTGGACTCACCATCTCCCTGTGGACTCACCATCTCCCTATGGACTCACCATCTCCCTGTGGACTCACCATCACCCTATGGACTCACCATCTCCCTATGGACTCACCTATGGACTCACCATCTCCCTATGGACTCACCCTATGGACACACCATCTCCCTATGGACTCACCATCTCCCTGTGTACTCACCATATGGACTCACCATCTCCCTATGGACTCACCATCTCCCTATGGACTCACCATCTCACTATGGACTCACTATATCCCTATGGACTCACCCTATGGACTCACCATCTCCCTGTGGACTCACCATCTCTCTATGGACTCACCATCTCACTGTGGACTTACTATCTCTCTATGGACTCACCATCTCCCTTTGGACTCACCTTCTCCAAATGGACTCACCCTACGGACTCACCATCTCCCTATGGACTCACCCTATGGACTCACCATCTCCCTGTGGACTCACCATCTCCCCGTGGACTCACCATCTCCCTGTGGACTCACCATCACCCTATGGACTCACCTATGGACTCACCATCTTCCTATGGACTCACCCTATGGACTCACCATCTCCCTATGGACTCACCCTATGGACTCACCATCTCTCTGTGGACTCACCATCTCCCTGTGGACTCACCATCTCCCTATGGACTCACCATCTCCCTTTGGACTCACCATCTCCCTTTGGACTCACCATCTCCCTTTGGACTCATCATCTCCCTATGGACTTACCATCTCCCTTTGGACTCACCATCTCCCTATGGACTCAACCTATGGACTCACCATCTCCCTATGGACTCACCCTATGGACTCACCATCTCCCTGTGGACTCACCATCTCCCTGTGGACTCACCATCTCCCTATGGACTCACCATCCCCCTATGGACTCACTCTATGGACTCACCATCTCCCTGTGGACTCACTATCTCCCTGTGGACTCACCATCCCCCTATGGACTCACCATCTCCCTGTGGACTCACCATCTCCCTATGGACTTACTATCTCTCTATGGACTCACCATCTCCCTGTGGACCTACCATCTCCCTATGGACTCACCATCTCACTGTGGACTTACTATCTCTCTATGGACTCACCATCTCCCTTTGGACTCACCTTCTCCCTATGGACTCACCATCTCCCCGTGGACTCACCATCTCCCTGTGGACTCACCATCTCCCTATGGACTCACCATCTCCCTATGGACTCACCATCTCCCTATGGACTCACCATCTCCCTGTGGACTCACCATCTCCCTATGGACTCACCATCTCCCTGTGGACTCACCATCTCCCTGTGGACTCACCATCTCCCTTTGGACTCACCATCTCCCTATGGACTTACTATCTCTCTATGGACTCACCATCTCCCTTTGGACTCACCTTCTCCCTATGGACTCACCCTATGGACTCACCATCTTCCTATGGACTCACCCTATGGACTCACCATCTCCCTGTGGACTCACTGTCTCCCTGTGGACTCACCATCCCCCTGTGGACTCACCATCTCCCTGTGGACTCACCATCTCCCTATGGACATACTATCTCTCTATGGACTCACCATCTCCCTGTGGACCTACCATCTCCCTATGGACTCACCATCTCACTGTGGACTTACTATCTCTCTATGGACTCACCATCTCCCTATGGACTCACCATCTCCCTGTGGACTCACCATCTCCCTGTGGACCTACCATCTCCCTATGGACTCACCATCTCACTGTGGACTTACTATCTCTCTATGGACTCACCATCTCCCTTTGGACTCACCTTCTCCAAATGGACTCACCCTATGGACTCACCATCTCCCTATGGACTCACCCTATGGACTCACCATCTCCCTGTGGACTCACCATTTTTTATTTTTTTATTTTTTTTATTTAACCTTTATTTAACCAGGCAAGTCAGTTAAGAACAAATTCTTATTTTCAATGACGGCCTGGGAACAGTGGGTTAACTGCCTGTTCAGGGGCAGAACGACAGATTTGTACCTTGTACCTTGTCAGCTCGGGGGTTTGAACTCGCAACCTTCCGGTTACTAGTCCAACACTCTAACCACTAGGCTACCCTGCCGCCCCAACCCTGCCGCACCATCTCCCCGTGGACTCACCATCTCCCTGTGGACTCACCATCACCCTATGGACTCACCTATGGACTCACCATCTCCCTATGGACTCACCCTATGGACTCACCATCTCCCTATGGACTCACCATCTCTCTGTGGACTCACCATCTCCCTGTGGACTCACCATCTCCCTATGGACTCACCATCTCCCTTTGGACTCACCATCTCCCTTTGGACTCACCATCTCCCTTTGGACTCATCATCTCCCTATGGACTTACCATCTCCCTTTGGACTCACCATCTCCCTATGGACTCACTCTATGGACTCACCATCTCCCTGTGGACTCACCATCTCCCTGTGGACTCACCATCTCCCTATGGACTCACCATCTCCCTGTGGACTCACCATCACCCTATGGACTCACCATCTCCCTATGGACTCACCTATGGACTCACCATCTCCCTATGGACTCACCCTATGGACACACCATCTCCCTATGGACTCACCATCTCCCTGTGTACTCACCATATGGACTCACCATCTCCCTATGGACTCACCATCTCCCTATGGACTCACCATCTCACTATGGACTCACTATATCCCTATGGACTCACCCTATGGACTCACCATCTCCCTGTGGACTCACCATCTCTCTATGGACTCACCATCTCACTGTGGACTTACTATCTCTCTATGGACTCACCATCTCCCTTTGGACTCACCTTCTCCAAATGGACTCACCCTATGGACTCACCATCTCCCTATGGACTCACCCTATGGACTCACCATCTCCCTGTGGACTCACCATCTCCCCGTGGACTCACCATCTCCCTGTGGACTCACCATCACCCTATGGACTCACCTATGGACTCACCATCTCCCTATGGACTCACCCTATGGACTCACCATCTCCCTATGGACTCACCCTATGGACTCACCATCTCTCTGTGGACTCACCATCTCCCTGTGGACTCACCATCTCCCTATGGACTCACCATCTCCCTTTGGACTCACCATCTCCCTTTGGACTCACCATCTCCCTTTGGACTCATCATCTCCCTATGGACTTACCATCTCCCTTTGGACTCACCATCTCCCTATGGACTCAACCTATGGACTCACCATCTCCCTATGGACTCACCCTATGGACTCACCATCTCCCTGTGGACTCACCATCTCCCTGTGGACTCACCATCTCCCTATGGACTCACCATCTCCCTATGGACTCACCCTATGGACTCACCATCTCCCTGTGGACTCACTATCTCCCTGTGGACTCACCATCCCCCTATGGACTCACCATCTCCCTGTGGACTCACCATCTCCCTATGGACTTACTATCTCTCTATGGACTCACCATCTCCCTGTGGACCTACCATCTCCCTATGGACTCACCATCTCACTGTGGACTTACTATCTCTCTATGGACTCACCATCTCCCTTTGGACTCACCTTCTCCCTATGGACTCACCATCTCCCCGTGGACTCACCATCTCCCTGTGGACTCACCATCTACCTATGGACTCACCATCTCCCTATGGACTCACCATCTCCCTATGGACTCACCATCTCCCTGTGGACTCACCATCTCCCTATGGACTCACCATCTCCCTGTGGACTCACCATCTCCCTGTGGACTCACCATCTCCCTTTGGACTCACCATCTCCCTATGGACTTACTATCTCTCTATGGACTCACCATCTCCCTTTGGACTCACCATCTCCCTATGGACTCACCATCTCCCTTTGGACTCACCATCTCCCTTTGGACTCACCATCTCCCTTTGGACTCATCATCTCCCTATGGACTTACCATCTCCCTTTGGACTCACCATCTCCCTATGGACTCACTCTATGGACTCACCATCTCCCTGTGGACTCACCATCTCCCTGTGGACTCACCATCTCCCTATGGACTCACCATCTCCCTGTGGACTCACCATCACCCTATGGACTCACCATCTCCCTATGGACTCACCTATGGACTCACCATCTCCCTATGGACTCACCCTATGGACACACCATCTCCCTATGGACTCACCATCTCCCTGTGTACTCACCATATGGACTCACCATCTCCCTATGGACTCACCATCTCCCTATGGACTCACCATCTCACTATGGACTCACTATATCCCTATGGACTCACCCTATGGACTCACCATCTCCCTGTGGACTCACCATCTCTCTATGGACTCACCATCTCACTGTGGACTTACTATCTCTCTATGGACTCACCATCTCCCTTTGGACTCACCTTCTCCAAATGGACTCACCCTATGGACTCACCATCTCCCTATGGACTCACCCTATGGACTCACCATCTCCCTGTGGACTCACCATCTCCCCGTGGACTCACCATCTCCCTGTGGACTCACCATCACCCTATGGACTCACCTATGGACTCACCATCTTCCTATGGACTCACCCTATGGACTCACCATCTCCCTATGGACTCACCCTATGGACTCACCATCTCTCTGTGGACTCACCATCTCCCTGTGGACTCACCATCTCCCTATGGACTCACCATCTCCCTTTGGACTCACCATCTCCCTTTGGACTCACCATCTCCCTTTGGACTCATCATCTCCCTATGGACTTACCATCTCCCTTTGGACTCACCATCTCCCTATGGACTCAACCTATGGACTCACCATCTCCCTATGGACTCACCCTATGGACTCACCATCTCCCTGTGGACTCACCATCTCCCTGTGGACTCACCATCTCCCTATGGACTCACCATCTCCCTGTGGACTCACCATCACCCTATGGACTCACCTATGGACTCACCATCTCCCTATGGACTCACCCTATGGACTCACCATCTCCCTATGGACTCACCATCTCTCTGTGGACTCACCATCTCCCTGTGGACTCACCATCTCCCTATGGACTCACCATCTCCCTTTGGACTCACCATCTCCCTTTGGACTCACCATCTCCCTTTGGACTCATCATCTCCCTATGGACTTACCATCTCCCTTTGGACTCACCATCTCCCTATGGACTCACTCTATGGACTCACCATCTCCCTGTGGACTCACCATCTCCCTGTGGACTCACCATCTCCCTATGGACTCACCATCTCCCTGTGGACTCACCATCACCCTATGGACTCACCATCTCCCTATGGACTCACCTATGGACTCACCATCTCCCTATGGACTCACCCTATGGACACACCATCTCCCTATGGACTCACCATCTCCCTGTGTACTCACCATATGGACTCACCATCTCCCTATGGACTCACCATCTCCCTATGGACTCACCATCTCACTATGGACTCACTATATCCCTATGGACTCACCCTATGGACTCACCATCTCCCTGTGGACTCACCATCTCTCTATGGACTCACCATCTCACTGTGGACTTACTATCTCTCTATGGACTCACCATCTCCCTTTGGACTCACCTTCTCCAAATGGACTCACCCTACGGACTCACCATCTCCCTATGGACTCACCCTATGGACTCACCATCTCCCTGTGGACTCACCATCTCCCCGTGGACTCACCATCTCCCTGTGGACTCACCATCACCCTATGGACTCACCTATGGACTCACCATCTTCCTATGGACTCACCCTATGGACTCACCATCTCCCTATGGACTCACCCTATGGACTCACCATCTCCCTATGGACTCACTCTATGGACTCACCATCTCCCTGTGGACTCACCATCTCCCTGTGGACTCACCATCTCCCTATGGACTCACCATCTCCCTGTGGACTCACCATCACCCTATGGACTCACCATCTCCCTATGGACTCACCTATGGACTCACCATCTCCCTATGGACTCACCCTATGGACACACCATCTCCCTATGGACTCACCATCTCCCTGTGTACTCACCATATGGACTCACCATCTCCCTATGGACTCACCATCTCCCTATGGACTCACCATCTCACTATGGACTCACTATATCCCTATGGACTCACCCTATGGACTCACCATCTCCCTGTGGACTCACCATCTCTCTATGGACTCACCATCTCACTGTGGACTTACTATCTCTCTATGGACTCACCATCTCCCTTTGGACTCACCTTCTCCAAATGGACTCACCCTATGGACTCACCATCTCCCTATGGACTCACCCTATGGACTCACCATCTCCCTGTGGACTCACCATCTCCCCGTGGACTCACCATCTCCCTGTGGACTCACCATCACCCTATGGACTCACCTATGGACTCACCATCTTCCTATGGACTCACCCTATGGACTCACCATCTCCCTATGGACTCACCCTATGGACTCACCATCTCTCTGTGGACTCACCATCTCCCTGTGGACTCACCATCTCCCTATGGACTCACCATCTCCCTTTGGACTCACCATCTCCCTTTGGACTCACCATCTCCCTTTGGACTCATCATCTCCCTATGGACTTACCATCTCCCTTTGGACTCACCATCTCCCTATGGACTCAACCTATGGACTCACCATCTCCCTATGGACTCACCCTATGGACTCACCATCTCCCTGTGGACTCACCATCTCCCTGTGGACTCACCATCTCCCTATGGACTCACCATCTCCCTGTGGACTCACCATCACCCTATGGACTCACCTATGGACTCACCATCTCCCTATGGACTCACCCTATGGACTCACCATCTCCCTATGGACTCACCATCTCTCTGTGGACTCACCATCTCCCTGTGGACTCACCATCTCCCTATGGACTCACCATCTCCCTTTGGACTCACCATCTCCCTTTGGACTCACCATCTCCCTTTGGACTCATCATCTCCCTATGGACTTACCATCTCCCTTTGGACTCACCATCTCCCTATGGACTCACTCTATGGACTCACCATCTCCCTGTGGACTCACCATCTCCCTGTGGACTCACCATCTCCCTATGGACTCACCATCTCCCTGTGGACTCACCATCACCCTATGGACTCACCATCTCCCTATGGACTCACCTATGGACTCACCATCTCCCTATGGACTCACCCTATGGACACACCATCTCCCTATGGACTCACCATCTCCCTGTGTACTCACCATATGGACTCACCATCTCCCTATGGACTCACCATCTCCCTATGGACTCACCATCTCACTATGGACTCACTATATCCCTATGGACTCACCCTATGGACTCACCATCTCCCTGTGGACTCACCATCTCTCTATGGACTCACCATCTCACTGTGGACTTACTATCTCTCTATGGACTCACCATCTCCCTTTGGACTCACCTTCTCCAAATGGACTCACCCTACGGACTCACCATCTCCCTATGGACTCACCCTATGGACTCACCATCTCCCTGTGGACTCACCATCTCCCCGTGGACTCACCATCTCCCTGTGGACTCACCATCACCCTATGGACTCACCTATGGACTCACCATCTTCCTATGGACTCACCCTATGGACTCACCATCTCCCTATGGACTCACCCTATGGACTCACCATCTCTCTGTGGACTCACCATCTCCCTGTGGACTCACCATCTCCCTATGGACTCACCATCTCCCTTTGGACTCACCATCTCCCTTTGGACTCACCATCTCCCTTTGGACTCATCATCTCCCTATGGACTTACCATCTCCCTTTGGACTCACCATCTCCCTATGGACTCAACCTATGGACTCACCATCTCCCTATGGACTCACCCTATGGACTCACCATCTCCCTGTGGACTCACCATCTCCCTGTGGACTCACCATCTCCCTATGGACTCACCATCTCCCTATGGACTCACTCTATGGACTCACCATCTCCCTGTGGACTCACTATCTCCCTGTGGACTCACCATCCCCCTATGGACTCACCATCTCCCTGTGGACTCACCATCTCCCTATGGACTTACTATCTCTCTATGGACTCACCATCTCCCTGTGGACCTACCATCTCCCTATGGACTCACCATCTCACTGTGGACTTACTATCTCTCTATGGACTCACCATCTCCCTTTGGACTCACCTTCTCCCTATGGACTCACCATCTCCCCGTGGACTCACCATCTCCCTGTGGACTCACCATCTCCCTATGGACTCACCATCTCCCTATGGACTCACCATCTCCCTATGGACTCACCATCTCCCTGTGGACTCACCATCTCCCTATGGACTCACCATCTCCCTGTGGACTCACCATCTCCCTGTGGACTCACCATCTCCCTTTGGACTCACCATCTCCCTATGGACTTACTATCTCTCTATGGACTCACCATCTCCCTTTGGACTCACCTTCTCCCTATGGACTCACCCTATGGACTCACCATCTTCCTATGGACTCACCCTATGGACTCACCATCTCCCTGTGGACTCACTGTCTCCCTGTGGACTCACCATCCCCCTGTGGACTCACCATCTCCCTGTGGACTCACCATCTCCCTATGGACATACTATCTCTCTATGGACTCACCATCTCCCTGTGGACCTACCATCTCCCTATGGACTCACCATCTCACTGTGGACTTACTATCTCTCTATGGACTCACCATCTCCCTATGGACTCACCATCTCCCTGTGGACTCACCATCTCCCTGTGGACCTACCATCTCCCTATGGACTCACCATCTCACTGTGGACTTACTATCTCTCTATGGACTCACCATCTCCCTTTGGACTCACCTTCTCCAAATGGACTCACCCTATGGACTCACCATCTCCCTATGGACTCACCCTATGGACTCACCATCTCCCTGTGGACTCACCATTTTTTATTTTTTTATTTTTTTTATTTAACCTTTATTTAACCAGGCAAGTCAGTTAAGCACAAATTCTTATTTTCAATGACGGCCTGGGAACAGTGGGTTAACTGCCTGTTCAGGGGCAGAACGACAGATTTGTACCTTGTACCTTGTCAGCTCGGGGGTTTGAACTCGCAACCTTCCGGTTACTAGTCCAACACTCTAACCACTAGGCTACCCTGCCGCCCCAACCCTGCCGCACCATCTCCCCGTGGACTCACCATCTCCCTGTGGACTCACCATCACCCTATGGACTCACCTATGGACTCACCATCTCCCTATGGACTCACCCTATGGACTCACCATCTCCCTATGGACTCACCATCTCTCTGTGGACTCACCATCTCCCTGTGGACTCACCATCTCCCTATGGACTCACCATCTCCCTTTGGACTCACCATCTCCCTTTGGACTCACCATCTCCCTTTGGACTCATCATCTCCCTATGGACTTACCATCTCCCTTTGGACTCACCATCTCCCTATGGACTCACTCTATGGACTCACCATCTCCCTGTGGACTCACCATCTCCCTGTGGACTCACCATCTCCCTATGGACTCACCATCTCCCTGTGGACTCACCATCACCCTATGGACTCACCATCTCCCTATGGACTCACCTATGGACTCACCATCTCCCTATGGACTCACCCTATGGACACACCATCTCCCTATGGACTCACCATCTCCCTGTGTACTCACCATATGGACTCACCATCTCCCTATGGACTCACCATCTCCCTATGGACTCACCATCTCACTATGGACTCACTATATCCCTATGGACTCACCCTATGGACTCACCATCTCCCTGTGGACTCACCATCTCTCTATGGACTCACCATCTCACTGTGGACTTACTATCTCTCTATGGACTCACCATCTCCCTTTGGACTCACCTTCTCCAAATGGACTCACCCTATGGACTCACCATCTCCCTATGGACTCACCCTATGGACTCACCATCTCCCTGTGGACTCACCATCTCCCCGTGGACTCACCATCTCCCTGTGGACTCACCATCACCCTATGGACTCACCTATGGACTCACCATCTTCCTATGGACTCACCCTATGGACTCACCATCTCCCTATGGACTCACCCTATGGACTCACCATCTCTCTGTGGACTCACCATCTCCCTGTGGACTCACCATCTCCCTATGGACTCACCATCTCCCTTTGGACTCACCATCTCCCTTTGGACTCACCATCTCCCTTTGGACTCATCATCTCCCTATGGACTTACCATCTCCCTTTGGACTCACCATCTCCCTATGGACTCAACCTATGGACTCACCATCTCCCTATGGACTCACCCTATGGACTCACCATCTCCCTGTGGACTCACCATCTCCCTGTGGACTCACCATCTCCCTATGGACTCACCATCTCCCTATGGACTCACCCTATGGACTCACCATCTCCCTGTGGACTCACTATCTCCCTGTGGACTCACCATCCCCCTATGGACTCACCATCTCCCTGTGGACTCACCATCTCCCTATGGACTTACTATCTCTCTATGGACTCACCATCTCCCTGTGGACCTACCATCTCCCTATGGACTCACCATCTCACTGTGGACTTACTATCTCTCTATGGACTCACCATCTCCCTTTGGACTCACCTTCTCCCTATGGACTCACCATCTCCCCGTGGACTCACCATCTCCCTGTGGACTCACCATCTCCCTATGGACTCACCATCTCCCTATGGACTCACCATCTCCCTATGGACTCACCATCTCCCTGTGGACTCACCATCTCCCTATGGACTCACCATCTCCCTGTGGACTCACCATCTCCCTGTGGACTCACCATCTCCCTTTGGACTCACCATCTCCCTATGGACTTACTATCTCTCTATGGACTCACCATCTCCCTTTGGACTCACCTTCTCCCTATGGACTCACCCTATGGACTCACCATCTTCCTATGGACTCACCCTATGGACTCACCATCTCCCTGTGGACTCACTGTCTCCCTGTGGACTCACCATCCCCCTGTGGACTCACCATCTCCCTGTGGACTCACCATCTCCCTATGGACATACTATCTCTCTATGGACTCACCATCTCCCTGTGGACCTACCATCTCCCTATGGACTCACCATCTCACTGTGGACTTACTATCTCTCTATGGACTCACCATCTCCCTTTGGACTCACCTTCTCCAAATGGACTCACCCTATGGACTCACCATCTCCCTGTGGACTCACTATCTCCCTGTGGACTCACCATCCCCCTGTGGACTCACCATCTCCCTGTGGACTCACCATCTCCCTATGGACATACTATCTCTCTATGGACTCACCATCTCCCTGTGGACCTACCATCTCCCTATGGACTCAACATCTCACTGTGGACTTACTATCTCTCTATGGACTCACCATCTGCCTTTGGACTCACCTTCTCCCTATGGACTCACCATCTCCCTGTGGACTCACCATCTCCCTGTGGACTCACCATCTCCCTATGGACTCACCATCTCCCTATGGACTCACCATCTCGCTGTGGACTCACCATCACCCTATGGACTCACCATCTCCCTATGGACTCACCTATGGACTCACCATCTCCCTATGGACTCACCCTATGGACACACCATCTCCCTATGGACTCACCATCTCCCTGTGTACTCACCATATGGACTCACCATCTCCCTATGGACTCACCATCTCCCTATGGACTCACCATCTCTCTGTGGACTCACCATCTCCCTGTGGACTCACCATCTCCCTATGGACTCACCATCTCCCTTTGGACTCACCATCTCCCTTTGGACTCACCATCTCCCTTTGGACTCATCATCTCCCTATGGACTTACCATCTCCCTTTGGACTCACCATCTCCCTATGGACTCACTCTATGGACTCACCATCTCCCTGTGGACTCACCATCTCCCTGTGGACTCACCATCTCCCTATGGACTCACCATCTCCCTGTGGACTCACCATCACCCTATGGACTCACCATCTCCCTATGGACTCACCTATGGACTCACCATCTCCCTATGGACTCACCCTATGGACACACCATCTCCCTATGGACTCACCATCTCCCTATGGACTCACCTATGGACTCACCATCTCCCTATGGACTCACCATCTCCCTATGGACTCACCATCTCACTATGGACTCACTATATCCCTATGGACTCACCCTATGGACTCACCATCTCCCTGTGGACTCACCATCTCTCTATGGACTCACCATCTCACTGTGGACTTACTATCTCTCTATGGACTCACCATCTCCCTTTGGACTCACCTTCTCCAAATGGACTCACCCTATGGACTCACCATCTCCCTATGGACTCACCCTATGGACTCACCATCTCCCTGTGGACTCACCATCTCCCCGTGGACTCACCATCTCCCTGTGGACTCACCATCACCCTATGGACTCACCTATGGACTCACCATCTTCCTATGGACTCACCCTATGGACTCACCATCTCCCTATGGACTCACCCTATGGACTCACCATCTCTCTGTGGACTCACCATCTCCCTGTGGACTCACCATCTCCCTATGGACTCACCATCTCCCTTTGGACTCACCATCTCCCTTTGGACTCACCATCTCCCTTTGGACTCATCATCTCCCTATGGACTTACCATCTCCCTTTGGACTCACCATCTCCCTATGGACTCAACCTATGGACTCACAATCTCCCTATGGACTCACCCTATGGACTCACCATCTCCCTGTGGACTCACCATCTCCCTGTGGACTCACCATCTCCCTATGGACTCACCATCTCCCTATGGACTCACCCTATGGACTCACCATCTCCCTGTGGACTCACTATCTCCCTGTGGACTCACCATCCCCCTATGGACTCACCATCTCCCTGTGGACTCACCATCTCCCTATGGACTTACTATCTCTCTATGGACTCACCATCTCCCTGTGGACCTACCATCTCCCTATGGACTCACCATCTCACTGTGGACTTACTATCTCTCTATGGACTCACCATCTCCCTTTGGACTCACCTTCTCCCTATGGACTCACCATCTCCCTGTGGACTCACCATCTCCCTGTGGACTCACCATCTCCCTATGGACTCACCATCTCCCTATGGACTCACCATCTCCCTATGGACTCACCATCTCCCTGTGGACTCACCATCTCCCTATGGACTCACCATCTCCCTGTGGACTCACCATCTCCCTGTGGACTCACCATCTCCCTTTGGACTCACCATCTCCCTATGGACTTACTATCTCTCTATGGACTCACCATCTCCCTTTGGACTCACCTTCTCCCTATGGACTCACCCTATGGACTCACCATCTTCCTATGGACTCACCCTATGGACTCACCATCTCCCTGTGGACTCACTGTCTCCCTGTGGACTCACCATCCCCCTGTGGACTCACCATCTCCCTGTGGACTCACCATCTCCCTATGGACATACTATCTCTCTATGGACTCACCATCTCCCTGTGGACCTACCATCTCCCTATGGACTCACCATCTCACTGTGGACTTACTATCTCTCTATGGACTCACCATCTCCCTTTGGACTCACCTTCTCCAAATGGACTCACCCTATGGACTCACCATCTCCCTGTGGACTCACTATCTCCCTGTGGACTCACCATCCCCCTGTGGACTCACCATCTCCCTGTGGACTCACCATCTCCCTATGGACATACTATCTCTCTATGGACTCACCATCTCCCTGTGGACCTACCATCTCCCTATGGACTCAACATCTCACTGTGGACTTACTATCTCTCTATGGACTCACCATCTGCCTTTGGACTCACCTTCTCCCTATGGACTCACCATCTCCCTGTGGACTCACCATCTCCCTGTGGACTCACCATCTCCCTATGGACTCACCATCTCCCTATGGACTCACCATCTCGCTGTGGACTCACCATCACCCTATGGACTCACCATCTCCCTATGGACTCACCTATGGACACACCATCTCCCTATGGACTCACCCTATGGACACACCATCTCCCTATGGACTCACCATCTCCCTGTGTACTCACCATATGGACTCACCATCTCCCTATGGACTCACCATCTCCCTATGGACTCACCATCTCACTATGGACTCACTATATCCCTATGGACTCACCCTATGGACTCACCATCTCCCTGTGGCATCACCATATCTCTATGGACTCACCATCTCCCTATGGACTCACCCTATGGACTCACCATCACCCTATGGACTCACCATCTCCCTATGGACTCACCATCTCGCTGTGGACTCACCATCACCCTATGGACTCACCATCTCCCTATGGACTCACCTATGGACTCACCATCTCCCTATGCACTCACCCTATGGACACACCATCTCCCTATGGACTCACCATCTCCCTGTGTACTCACCATATGGACTCACCATCTCCCTATGGACTCACCATCTCCCTATGGACTCACCATCTCACTATGGACTCACTATATCCCTATGGACTCACCCTATGGACTCACCATCTCCCTGTGGACTCACCATATCTCTATGGACTCACCATCTCCCTATGGACTCACCCTATGGACTCACCATCACCCTATGGACTCACCATCTCCCTATGGACTCACCCTATGGACTCACCATCTCCCTATGGACTCACCATCTCCCTCTGGACTCACCATCTCCCTATGGACTCACCATCTCCCTATGGACTCACCATCTCCCTGTGGACTCACCATCTCCCTATGGACTCACCATCTCCCTGTGGACTCACCATCTCCCTATGGACTCAACATCTCCCTGTGGACTCACCATCTCCCTATGGACTCACCATCTCCCTGTGGACTAACCCTATGGACTCACCCTATGGACTCACCATCTCCCTATGGACTCACCATCTCCCTGTGGACTCACCATCTCCCTGTGGACTCACCATCTCCCTGTGGACTCACCATCTCCCTATGGACTCACCATCTCCCTGTGGACTCACCATCTCCCTGTGGACTCACCATCTCCCTTTGGACTCACCATCTCCCTATGGACTTACTATCTCTCTATGGACTCACCATCTCCCTTTGGACTCACCATCTCCCTATGGACTCACCCTATGGACTCACCATCTCCCTATGGACTCACCCTATGGACTCACCATCTCCCTGTGGACTCACTATCTCCCTGTGGACTCACCATCCCCCTATGGACTCACCATCTCCCTGTGGACTCACAATCTCCCTTTTGACTCACCATCTCCCTATGGACTTACTATCTCTCTATGGACTCACCATCTCCCTTTGGACTCACCATCTCCCTATGGACTCACCCTATGGACTCACCATCTCCCTATGGACTCACCATCTCCCTGTGGACTCACTATCTCCCTGTGGACTCACCATCCCCCTGTGGACTCACTATCTCCCTGTGGACTCACCATCCCCCTATGGACTCACCATCTCCCTGTGGACCTACCATCTCCCTATGGACTCACCATCTCACTGTGGAATTACTATCGCTCTATGGACTCACCATCTCCCTTTGGACTCACCTTCTCCAAATGGACTCACCCTATGGACTCACCATCTCCCTATAGACTCACCCTATGGACTCACGATCTCCCTGTGGACTCACCATCTCCCTGTGGACTCACCATCTCCCCGTGGACTCACCATCACCCTATGGACTCACCATCTCCCTATGGACTCACCTATGGACTCACCATCTCCCTATGGACTCACCCTATGGACACACCATCTCCCTATGGACTCACCATCTCCCTGTGTACTCACCATATGGACTCACCATCTCCCTATGGACTCACCATCTCCCTATGGACTCACCATCTCACTATGGACTCACTATATCCCTATGGACTCACCCTATGGACTCACCATCTCCCTGTGGACTCACCATATCTCTATGGACTCTCCATCTCCCTATGGACTCACCCTATGGACTCACCATCACCCTATGGACTCACCATCTCCCTATGGACTCACCCTATGGACTCACCATCTCCCTATGGACTCACCATCTCCCTCTGGACTCACCATCTCCCTATGGACTCACCATCTCCCTATGGACTCACCATCTCCCTGTGGACTCACCATCTCCCTATGGACTCACCATCTCCCTGTGGACTCACCATCTCCCTATGGACTCACCATCTCCCTGTGGACTCACCATCTCCCTATGGACTCACCATCTCCCTGTGGACTAACCCTATGGACTCACCCTATGGACTCACCATCTCCCTATGGACTCACCATCTCCCTGTGGACTCACCATCTCCCTGTGGACTCACCATCTCCCTGTGGACTCACCATCTCCCTATGGACTCACCATCTCCCTGTGGACTCACCATCTCCCTGTGGACTCACCATCTCCCTTTGGACTCACCATCTCCCTATGGACTTACTATCTCTCTATGGACTCACCATCTCCCTTTGGACTCACCATCTCCCTATGGACTCACCCTATGGACTCACCATCTCCCTATGGACTCACCCTATGGACTCACCATCTCCCTGTGGACTCACTATCTCCCTGTGGACTCACCATCCCCCTATGGACTCACCATCTCCCTGTGGACTCACAATCTCCCTTTGGACTCACCATCTCCCTATGGACTTACTATCTCTCTATGGACTCACCATCTCCCTTTGGACTCACCATCTCCCTATGGACTCACCCTATGGACTCACCATCTCCCTATGGACTCACCATCTCCCTGTGGACTCACTATCTCCCTGTGGACTCACCATCCCCCTGTGGACTCACTATCTCCCTGTGGACTCAACATCCCCCTATGGACTCACCATCTCCCTGTGGACTCACCATCTCCCTGTGGACTCACCATCTCCCTTTGGACTCACCATCTCCCTATGGACTTACTATCTCTCTATGGACTCACCATCTCCCTTTGGACTCACCTTCTCCCTATGGACTCACCCTATGGACTCACCATCTTCCTATGGACTCACCCTATGGACTCACCATCTCCCTGTGGACTCACTGTCTCCCTGTGGACTCACCATCCCCCTGTGGACTCACCATCTCCCTGTGGACTCACCATCTCCCTATGGACATACTATCTCTCTATGGACTCACCATCTCCCTGTGGACCTACCATCTCCCTATGGACTCACCATCTCACTGTGGACTTACTATCTCTCTATGGACTCACCATCTCCCTTTGGACTCACCTTCTCCAAATGGACTCACCCTATGGACTCACCATCTCCCTGTGGACTCACTATCTCCCTGTGGACTCACCATCCCCCTGTGGACTCACCATCTCCCTGTGGACTCACCATCTCCCTATGGACATACTATCTCTCTATGGACTCACCATCTCCCTGTGGACCTACCATCTCCCTATGGACTCAACATCTCACTGTGGACTTACTATCTCTCTATGGACTCACCATCTGCCTTTGGACTCACCTTCTCCCTATGGACTCACCATCTCCCTGTGGACTCACCATCTCCCTGTGGACTCACCATCTCCCTATGGACTCACCATCTCCCTATGGACTCACCATCTCGCTGTGGACTCACCATCACCCTATGGACTCACCATCTCCCTATGGACTCACCTATGGACTCACCATCTCCCTATGGACTCACCCTATGGACACACCATCTCCCTATGGACTCACCATCTCCCTGTGTACTCACCATATGGACTCACCATCTCCCTATGGACTCACCATCTCCCTATGGACTCACCATCTCTCTGTGGACTCACCATCTCCCTGTGGACTCACCATCTCCCTATGGACTCACCATCTCCCTTTGGACTCACCATCTCCCTTTGGACTCACCATCTCCCTTTGGACTCATCATCTCCCTATGGACTTACCATCTCCCTTTGGACTCACCATCTCCCTATGGACTCACTCTATGGACTCACCATCTCCCTGTGGACTCACCATCTCCCTGTGGACTCACCATCTCCCTATGGACTCACCATCTCCCTGTGGACTCACCATCACTCTATGGACTCACCATCTCCCTATGGACTCACCTATGGACTCACCATCTCCCTATGGACTCACCCTATGGACACACCATCTCCCTATGGACTCACCATCTCCCTGTGTACTCACCATATGGACTCACCATCTCCCTATGGACTCACCATCTCCCTATGGACTCACCATCTCACTATGGACTCACTATATCCCTATGGACTCACCCTATGGACTCACCATCTCCCTGTGGACTCACCATCTCTCTATGGACTCACCATCTCACTGTGGACTTACTATCTCTCTATGGACTCACCATCTCCCTTTGGACTCACCTTCTCCAAATGGACTCACCCTATGGACTCACCATCTCCCTATGGACTCACCCTATGGACTCACCATCTCCCTGTGGACTCACCATCTCCCCGTGGACTCACCATCTCCCTGTGGACTCACCATCACCCTATGGACTCACCTATGGACTCACCATCTTCCTATGGACTCACCCTATGGACTCACCATCTCCCTATGGACTCACCCTATGGACTCACCATCTCTCTGTGGACTCACCATCTCCCTGTGGACTCACCATCTCCCTATGGACTCACCATCTCCCTTTGGACTCACCATCTCCCTTTGGACTCACCATCTCCCTTTGGACTCATCATCTCCCTATGGACTTACCATCTCCCTTTGGACTCACCATCTCCCTATGGACTCAACCTATGGACTCACAATCTCCCTATGGACTCACCCTATGGACTCACCATCTCCCTGTGGACTCACCATCTCCCTGTGGACTCACCATCTCCCTATGGACTCACCATCTCCCTATGGACTCACCCTATGGACTCACCATCTCCCTGTGGACTCACTATCTCCCTGTGGACTCACCATCCCCCTATGGACTCACCATCTCCCTGTGGACTCACCATCTCCCTATGGACTTACTATCTCTCTATGGACTCACCATCTCCCTGTGGACCTACCATCTCCCTATGGACTCACCATCTCACTGTGGACTTACTATCTCTCTATGGACTCACCATCTCCCTTTGGACTCACCTTCTCCCTATGGACTCACCATCTCCCCGTGGACTCACCATCTCCCTGTGGACTCACCATCTCCCTATGGACTCACCATCTCCCTATGGACTCACCATCTCCCTATGGACTCACCATCTCCCTGTGGACTCACCATCTCCCTATGGACTCACCATCTCCCTGTGGACTCACCATCTCCCTGTGGACTCACCATCTCCCTTTGGACTCACCATCTCCCTATGGACTTACTATCTCTCTATGGACTCACCATCTCCCTTTGGACTCACCTTCTCCCTATGGACTCACCCTATGGACTCACCATCTTCCTATGGACTCACCCTATGGACTCACCATCTCCCTGTGGACTCACTGTCTCCCTGTGGACTCACCATCCCCCTGTGGACTCACCATCTCCCTGTGGACTCACCATCTCCCTATGGACATACTATCTCTCTATGGACTCACCATCTCCCTGTGGACCTACCATCTCCCTATGGACTCACCATCTCACTGTGGACTTACTATCTCTCTATGGACTCACCATCTCCCTTTGGACTCACCTTCTCCAAATGGACTCACCCTATGGACTCACCATCTCCCTGTGGACTCACTATCTCCCTGTGGACTCACCATCCCCCTGTGGACTCACCATCTCCCTGTGGACTCACCATCTCCCTATGGACATACTATCTCTCTATGGACTCACCATCTCCCTGTGGACCTACCATCCCCCTATGGACTCAACATCTCACTGTGGACTTACTATCTCTCTATGGACTCACCATCTGCCTTTGGACTCACCTTCTCCCTATGGACTCACCATCTCCCTGTGGACTCACCATCTCCCTGTGGACTCACCATCTCCCTATGGACTCACCATCTCCCTATGGACTCACCATCTCGCTGTGGACTCACCATCACCCTATGGACTCACCATCTCCCTATGGACTCACCTATGGACACACCATCTCCCTATGGACTCACCCTATGGACACACCATCTCCCTATGGACTCACCATCTCCCTGTGTACTCACCATATGGACTCACCATCTCCCTATGGACTCACCATCTCCCTATGGACTCACCATCTCACTATGGACTCACTATATCCCTATGGACTCACCCTATGGACTCACCATCTCCCTGTGGCATCACCATATCTCTATGGACTCACCATCTCCCTATGGACTCACCCTATGGACTCACCATCACCCTATGGACTCACCATCTCCCTATGGACTCACCATCTCGCTGTGGACTCACCATCACCCTATGGACTCACCATCTCCCTATGGACTCACCTATGGACTCACCATCTCCCTATGGACTCACCCTATGGACACACCATCTCCCTATGGACTCACCATCTCCCTGTGTACTCACCATATGGACTCACCATCTCCCTATGGACTCACCATCTCCCTATGGACTCACCATCTCACTATGGACTCACTATATCCCTATGGACTCACCCTATGGACTCACCATCTCCCTGTGGACTCACCATATCTCTATGGACTCACCATCTCCCTATGGACTCACCCTATGGACTCACCATCACCCTATGGACTCACCATCTCCCTATGGACTCACCTTATGGACTCACCATCTCCCTATGGACTCACCATCTCCCTCTGGACTCACCATCTCCCTATGGACTCACCATCTCCCTATGGACTCACCATCTCCCTGTGGACTCACCATCTCCCTATGGACTCACCATCTCCCTGTGGACTCACCATCTCCCTATGGACTCAACATCTCCCTGTGGACTCACCATCTCCCTATGGACTCACCATCTCCCTGTGGACTAACCCTATGGACTCACCCTATGGACTCACCATCTCCCTATGGACTCACCATCTCCCTGTGGACTCACCATCTCCCTGTGGACTCACCATCTCCCTGTGGACTCACCATCTCCCTATGGACTCACCATCTCCCTGTGGACTCACCATCTCCCTGTGGACTCACCATCTCCCTTTGGACTCACCATCTCCCTATGGACTTACTATCTCTCTATGGACTCACCATCTCCCTTTGGACTCACCATCTCCCTATGGACTCACCCTATGGACTCACCATCTCCCTATGGACTCACCCTATGGACTCACCATCTCCCTGTGGACTCACTATCTCCCTGTGGACTCACCATCCCCCTATGGACTCACCATCTCCCTGTGGACTCACAATCTCCCTTTTGACTCACCATCTCCCTATGGACTTACTATCTCTCTATGGACTCACCATCTCCCTTTGGACTCACCATCTCCCTATGGACTCACCCTATGGACTCACCATCTCCCTATGGACTCACCATCTCCCTGTGGACTCACTATCTCCCTGTGGACTCACCATCCCCCTGTGGACTCACTATCTCCCTGTGGACTCACCATCCCCCTATGGACTCACCATCTCCCTGTGGACCTACCATCTCCCTATGGACTCACCATCTCACTGTGGAATTACTATCGCTCTATGGACTCACCATCTCCCTTTGGACTCACCTTCTCCAAATGGACTCACCCTATGGACTCACCATCTCCCTATAGAGTCACCCTATGGACTCACGATCTCCCTGTGGACTCACCATCTCCCTGTGGACTCACCATCTCCCCGTGGACTCACCATCACCCTATGGACTCACCATCTCCCTATGGACTCACCTATGGACTCACCATCTCCCTATGGACTCACCCTATGGACACACCATCTCCCTATGGACTCACCATCTCCCTGTGTACTCACCATATGGACTCACCATCTCCCTATGGACTCACCATCTCCCTATGGACTCACCATCTCACTATGGACTCACTATATCCCTATGGACTCACCCTATGGACTCACCATCTCCCTGTGGACTCACAATATCTCTATGGACTCTCCATCTCCCTATGGACTCACCCTATGGACTCACCATCACCCTATGGACTCACCATCTCCCTATGGACTCACCCTATGGACTCACCATCTCCCTATGGACTCACCATCTCCCTCTGGACTCACCATCTCCCTATGGACTCACCATCTCCCTATGGACTCACCATCTCCCTGTGGACTCACCATCTCCCTATGGACTCACCATCTCCCTGTGGACTCACCATCTCCCTATGGACTCACCATCTCCCTGTGGACTCACCATCTCCCTATGGACTCACCATCTCCCTGTGGACTAACCCTATGGACTCACCCTATGGACTCACCATCTCCCTATGGACTCACCATCTCCCTGTGGACTCACCATCTCCCTGTGGACTCACCATCTCCCTGTGGACTCACCATCTCCCTATGGACTCACCATCTCCCTGTGGACTCACCATCTCCCTGTGGACTCACCATCTCCCTTTGGACTCACCATCTCCCTATGGACTTACTATCTCTCTATGGACTCACCATCTCCCTTTGGACTCACCATCTCCCTATGGACTCACCCTATGGACTCACCATCTCCCTATGGACTCACCCTATGGACTCACCATCTCCCTGTGGACTCACTATCTCCCTGTGGACTCACCATCCCCCTGTGGACTCACTATCTCCCTGTGGACTCACCATCCCCCTATGGACTCACCATCTCCCTGTGGACCTACCATCTCCCTATGGACTCACCATCTCACTGTGGAATTACTATCGCTCTATGGACTCACCATCTCCCTTTGGACTCACCTTCTCCAAATGGACTCACCCTATGGACTCACCATCTCCCTATAGACTCACCCTATGGACTCACGATCTCCATGTGGACTCACCATCTCCCTGTGGACTCACCATCTCCCCGTGGACTCACCATCACCCTATGGACTCACCATCTTCCTATGGACTCACCCTATGGACTCACCATCTCCCTGTGGACTCACTGTCTCCCTGTGGACTCACCATCCCCCTGTGGACTCACCATCTCCCTGTGGACTCACCATCTCCCTATGGACATACTATCTCTCTATGGACTCACCATCTCCCTGTGGACCTACCATCTCCCTATGGACTCACCATCTCACTGTGGACTTACTATCTCTCTATGGACTCACCATCTCCCTTTGGACTCACCTTCTCCAAATGGACTCACCCTATGGACTCACCATCTCCCTGTGGACTCACTATCTCCCTGTGGACTCACCATCCCCCTGTGGACTCACCATCTCCCTGTGGACTCACCATCTCCCTATGGACATACTATCTCTCTATGGACTCACCATCTCCCTGTGGACCTACCATCTCCCTATGGACTCAACATCTCACTGTGGACTTACTATCTCTCTATGGACTCACCATCTGCCTTTGGACTCACCTTCTCCCTATGGACTCACCATCTCCCTGTGGACTCACCATCTCCCTGTGGACTCACCATCTCCCTATGGACTCACCATCTCCCTATGGACTCACCATCTCGCTGTGGACTCACCATCACCCTATGGACTCACCATCTCCCTATGGACTCACCTATGGACTCACCATCTCCCTATGGACTCACCCTATGGACACACCATCTCCCTATGGACTCACCATCTCCCTGTGTACTCACCATATGGACTCACCATCTCCCTATGGACTCACCATCTCCCTATGGACTCACCATCTCTCTGTGGACTCACCATCTCCCTGTGGACTCACCATCTCCCTATGGACTCACCATCTCCCTTTGGACTCACCATCTCCCTTTGGACTCACCATCTCCCTTTGGACTCATCATCTCCCTATGGACTTACCATCTCCCTTTGGACTCACCATCTCCCTATGGACTCACTCTATGGACTCACCATCTCCCTGTGGACTCACCATCTCCCTGTGGACTCACCATCTCCCTATGGACTCACCATCTCCCTGTGGACTCACCATCACTCTATGGACTCACCATCTCCCTATGGACTCACCTATGGACTCACCATCTCCCTATGGACTCACCCTATGGACACACCATCTCCCTATGGACTCACCATCTCCCTGTGTACTCACCATATGGACTCACCATCTCCCTATGGACTCACCATCTCCCTATGGACTCACCATCTCACTATGGACTCACTATATCCCTATGGACTCACCCTATGGACTCACCATCTCCCTGTGGACTCACCATCTCTCTATGGACTCACCATCTCACTGTGGACTTACTATCTCTCTATGGACTCACCATCTCCCTTTGGACTCACCTTCTCCAAATGGACTCACCCTATGGACTCACCATCTCCCTATGGACTCACCCTATGGACTCACCATCTCCCTGTGGACTCACCATCTCCCCGTGGACTCACCATCTCCCTGTGGACTCACCATCACCCTATGGACTCACCTATGGACTCACCATCTTCCTATGGACTCACCCTATGGACTCACCATCTCCCTATGGACTCACCCTATGGACTCACCATCTCTCTGTGGACTCACCATCTCCCTGTGGACTCACCATCTCCCTATGGACTCACCATCTCCCTTTGGACTCACCATCTCCCTTTGGACTCACCATCTCCCTTTGGACTCATCATCTCCCTATGGACTTACCATCTCCCTTTGGACTCACCATCTCCCTATGGACTCAACCTATGGACTCACAATCTCCCTATGGACTCACCCTATGGACTCACCATCTCCCTGTGGACTCACCATCTCCCTGTGGACTCACCATCTCCCTATGGACTCACCATCTCCCTATGGACTCACCCTATGGACTCACCATCTCCCTGTGGACTCACTATCTCCCTGTGGACTCACCATCCCCCTATGGACTCACCATCTCCCTGTGGACTCACCATCTCCCTATGGACTTACTATCTCTCTATGGACTCACCATCTCCCTGTGGACCTACCATCTCCCTATGGACTCACCATCTCACTGTGGACTTACTATCTCTCTATGGACTCACCATCTCCCTTTGGACTCACCTTCTCCCTATGGACTCACCATCTCCCCGTGGACTCACCATCTCCCTGTGGACTCACCATCTCCCTATGGACTCACCATCTCCCTATGGACTCACCATCTCCCTATGGACTCACCATCTCCCTGTGGACTCACCATCTCCCTATGGACTCACCATCTCCCTGTGGACTCACCATCTCCCTGTGGACTCACCATCTCGCTTTGGACTCACCATCTCCCTATGGACTTACTATCTCTCTATGGACTCACCATCTCCCTTTGGACTCACCTTCTCCCTATGGACTCACCCTATGGACTCACCATCTTCCTATGGACTCACCCTATGGACTCACCATCTCCCTGTGGACTCACTGTCTCCCTGTGGACTCACCATCCCCCTGTGGACTCACCATCTCCCTGTGGACTCACCATCTCCCTATGGACATACTATCTCTCTATGGACTCACCATCTCCCTGTGGACCTACCATCTCCCTATGGACTCACCATCTCACTGTGGACTTACTATCTCTCTATGGACTCACCATCTCCCTTTGGACTCACCTTCTCCAAATGGACTCACCCTATGGACTCACCATCTCCCTGTGGACTCACTATCTCCCTGTGGACTCACCATCCCCCTGTGGACTCACCATCTCCCTGTGGACTCACCATCTCCCTATGGACATACTATCTCTCTATGGACTCACCATCTCCCTGTGGACCTACCATCCCCCTATGGACTCAACATCTCACTGTGGACTTACTATCTCTCTATGGACTCACCATCTGCCTTTGGACTCACCTTCTCCCTATGGACTCACCATCTCCCTGTGGACTCACCATCTCCCTGTGGACTCACCATCTCCCTATGGACTCACCATCTCCCTATGGACTCACCATCTCGCTGTGGACTCACCATCACCCTATGGACTCACCATCTCCCTATGGACTCACCTATGGACACACCATCTCCCTATGGACTCACCCTATGGACACACCATCTCCCTATGGACTCACCATCTCCCTGTGTACTCACCATATGGACTCACCATCTCCCTATGGACTCACCATCTCCCTATGGACTCACCATCTCACTATGGACTCACTATATCCCTATGGACTCACCCTATGGACTCACCATCTCCCTGTGGCATCACCATATCTCTATGGACTCACCATCTCCCTATGGACTCACCCTATGGACTCACCATCACCCTATGGACTCACCATCTCCCTATGGACTCACCATCTCGCTGTGGACTCACCATCACCCTATGGACTCACCATCTCCCTATGGACTCACCTATGGACTCACCATCTCCCTATGGACTCACCCTATGGACACACCATCTCCCTATGGACTCACCATCTCCCTGTGTACTCACCATATGGACTCACCATCTCCCTATGGACTCACCATCTCCCTATGGACTCACCATCTCACTATGGACTCACTATATCCCTATGGACTCACCCTATGGACTCACCATCTCCCTGTGGACTCACCATATCTCTATGGACTCACCATCTCCCTATGGACTCACCCTATGGACTCACCATCACCCTATGGACTCACCATCTCCCTATGGACTCACCTTATGGACTCACCATCTCCCTATGGACTCACCATCTCCCTCTGGACTCACCATCTCCCTATGGACTCACCATCTCCCTATGGACTCACCATCTCCCTGTGGACTCACCATCTCCCTATGGACTCACCATCTCCCTGTGGACTCACCATCTCCCTATGGACTCAACATCTCCCTGTGGACTCACCATCTCCCTATGGACTCACCATCTCCCTGTGGACTAACCCTATGGACTCACCCTATGGACTCACCATCTCCCTATGGACTCACCATCTCCCTGTGGACTCACCATCTCCCTGTGGACTCACCATCTCCCTGTGGACTCACCATCTCCCTATGGACTCACCATCTCCCTGTGGACTCACCATCTCCCTGTGGACTCACCATCTCCCTTTGGACTCACCATCTCCCTATGGACTTACTATCTCTCTATGGACTCACCATCTCCCTTTGGACTCACCATCTCCCTATGGACTCACCCTATGGACTCACCATCTCCCTATGGACTCACCCTATGGACTCACCATCTCCCTGTGGACTCACTATCTCCCTGTGGACTCACCATCCCCCTATGGACTCACCATCTCCCTGTGGACTCACAATCTCCCTTTTGACTCACCATCTCCCTATGGACTTACTATCTCTCTATGGACTCACCATCTCCCTTTGGACTCACCATCTCCCTATGGACTCACCCTATGGACTCACCATCTCCCTATGGACTCACCATCTCCCTGTGGACTCACTATCTCCCTGTGGACTCACCATCCCCCTGTGGACTCACTATCTCCCTGTGGACTCACCATCCCCCTATGGACTCACCATCTCCCTGTGGACCTACCATCTCCCTATGGACTCACCATCTCACTGTGGAATTACTATCGCTCTATGGACTCACCATCTCCCTTTGGACTCACCTTCTCCAAATGGACTCACCCTATGGACTCACCATCTCCCTATAGAGTCACCCTATGGACTCACGATCTCCCTGTGGACTCACCATCTCCCTGTGGACTCACCATCTCCCCGTGGACTCACCATCACCCTATGGACTCACCATCTCCCTATGGACTCACCTATGGACTCACCATCTCCCTATGGACTCACCCTATGGACACACCATCTCCCTATGGACTCACCATCTCCCTGTGTACTCACCATATGGACTCACCATCTCCCTATGGACTCACCATCTCCCTATGGACTCACCATCTCACTATGGACTCACTATATCCCTATGGACTCACCCTATGGACTCACCATCTCCCTGTGGACTCACAATATCTCTATGGACTCTCCATCTCCCTATGGACTCACCCTATGGACTCACCATCACCCTATGGACTCACCATCTCCCTATGGACTCACCCTATGGACTCACCATCTCCCTATGGACTCACCATCTCCCTCTGGACTCACCATCTCCCTATGGACTCACCATCTCCCTATGGACTCACCATCTCCCTGTGGACTCACCATCTCCCTATGGACTCACCATCTCCCTGTGGACTCACCATCTCCCTATGGACTCACCATCTCCCTGTGGACTCACCATCTCCCTATGGACTCACCATCTCCCTGTGGACTAACCCTATGGACTCACCCTATGGACTCACCATCTCCCTATGGACTCACCATCTCCCTGTGGACTCACCATCTCCCTGTGGACTCACCATCTCCCTGTGGACTCACCATCTCCCTATGGACTCACCATCTCCCTGTGGACTCACCATCTCCCTGTGGACTCACCATCTCCCTTTGGACTCACCATCTCCCTATGGACTTACTATCTCTCTATGGACTCACCATCTCCCTTTGGACTCACCATCTCCCTATGGACTCACCCTATGGACTCACCATCTCCCTATGGACTCACCCTATGGACTCACCATCTCCCTGTGGACTCACTATCTCCCTGTGGACTCACCATCCCCCTGTGGACTCACTATCTCCCTGTGGACTCACCATCCCCCTATGGACTCACCATCTCCCTGTGGACCTACCATCTCCCTATGGACTCACCATCTCACTGTGGAATTACTATCGCTCTATGGACTCACCATCTCCCTTTGGACTCACCTTCTCCAAATGGACTCACCCTATGGACTCACCATCTCCCTATAGACTCACCCTATGGACTCACGATCTCCATGTGGACTCACCATCTCCCTGTGGACTCACCATCTCCCCGTGGACTCACCATCACCCTATGGACTCACCATCTCCCTATGGACTCACCTATGGACTCACCATCTCCCTATGGACTCACCCTATGGACACACCATCTCCCTATGGACTCACCATCTCCCTGTGTACTCACCATATGGACTCACCATCTCCCTATGGACTCACCATCTCCCTATGGACTCACCATCTCACTATGAACTCACTATATCCCTATGGACTCACCCTATGGACTCACCATCTCCCTGTGGACTCACAATATCTCTATGGACTCTCCATCTCCCTATGGACTCACCCTATGGACTCACCATCACCCTATGGACTCACCATCTCCCTATGGACTCACCCTATGGACTCACCATCTGCCTTTGGACTCACCTTCTCCCTATGGACTCACCATCTCCCTGTGGACTCACCATCTCCCTGTGGACTCACCATCTCCCTATGGACTCACCATCTCCCTATGGACTCACCATCTCGCTGTGGACTCACCATCACCCTATGGACTCACCATCTCCCTATGGACTCACCTATGGACACACCATCTCCCTATGGACTCACCCTATGGACACACCATCTCCCTATGGACTCACCATCTCCCTGTGTACTCACCATATGGACTCACCATCTCCCTATGGACTCACCATCTCCCTATGGACTCACCATCTCACTATGGACTCACTATATCCCTATGGACTCACCCTATGGACTCACCATCTCCCTGTGGCATCACCATATCTCTATGGACTCACCATCTCCCTATGGACTCACCCTATGGACTCACCATCACCCTATGGACTCACCATCTCCCTATGGACTCACCATCTCGCTGTGGACTCACCATCACCCTATGGACTCACCATCTCCCTATGGACTCACCTATGGACTCACCATCTCCCTATGGACTCACCCTATGGACACACCATCTCCCTATGGACTCACCATCTCCCTGTGTACTCACCATATGGACTCACCATCTCCCTATGGACTCACCATCTCCCTATGGACTCACCATCTCACTATGGACTCACTATATCCCTATGGACTCACCCTATGGACTCACCATCTCCCTGTGGACTCACCATATCTCTATGGACTCACCATCTCCCTATGGACTCACCCTATGGACTCACCATCACCCTATGGACTCACCATCTCCCTATGGACTCACCCTATGGACTCACCATCTCCCTATGGACTCACCATCTCCCTCTGGACTCACCATCTCCCTATGGACTCACCATCTCCCTATGGACTCACCATCTCCCTGTGGACTCACCATCTCCCTATGGACTCACCATCTCCCTGTGGACTCACCATCTCCCTATGGACTCAACATCTCCCTGTGGACTCACCATCTCCCTATGGACTCACCATCTCCCTGTGGACTAACCCTATGGACTCACCCTATGGACTCACCATCTCCCTATGGACTCACCATCTCCCTGTGGACTCACCATCTCCCTGTGGACTCACCATCTCCCTGTGGACTCACCATCTCCCTATGGACTCACCATCTCCCTGTGGACTCACCATCTCCCTGTGGACTCACCATCTCCCTTTGGACTCACCATCTCCCTATGGACTTACTATCTCTCTATGGACTCACCATCTCCCTTTGGACTCACCATCTCCCTATGGACTCACCCTATGGTCTCACCATCTCCCTATGGACTCACCCTATGGACTCACCATCTCCCTGTGGACTCACTATCTCCCTGTGGACTCACCATCCCCCTATGGACTCACCATCTCCCTGTGGACTCACAATCTCCCTTTTGACTCACCATCTCCCTATGGACTTACTATCTCTCTATGGACTCACCATCTCCCTTTGGACTCACCATCTCCCTATGGACTCACCCTATGGACTCACCATCTCCCTATGGACTCACCATCTCCCTGTGGACTCACTATCTCCCTGTGGACTCACCATCCCCCTGTGGACTCACTATCTCCCTGTGGACTCACCATCCCCCTATGGACTCACCATCTCCCTGTGGACCTACCATCTCCCTATGGACTCACCATCTCACTGTGGAATTACTATCGCTCTATGGACTCACCATCTCCCTTTGGACTCACCTTCTCCAAATGGACTCACCCTATGGACTCACCATCTCCCTATAGACTCACCCTATGGACTCACGATCTCCCTGTGGACTCACCATCTCCCTGTGGACTCACCATCTCCCCGTGGACTCACCATCACCCTATGGACTCACCATCTCCCTATGGACTCACCTATGGACTCACCATCTCCCTATGGACTCACCCTATGGACACACCATCTCCCTATGGACTCACCATCTCCCTGTGTACTCACCATATGGACTCACCATCTCCCTATGGACTCACCATCTCCCTATGGACTCACCATCTCACTATGGACTCACTATATCCCTATGGACTCACCCTATGGACTCACCATCTCCCTGTGGACTCACAATATCTCTATGGACTCTCCATCTCCCTATGGACTCACCCTATGGACTCACCATCACCCTATGGACTCACCATCTCCCTATGGACTCACCCTATGGACTCACCATCTCCCTATGGACTCACCATCTCCCTCTGGACTCACCATCTCCCTATGGACTCACCATCTCCCTATGGACTCACCATCTCCCTGTGGACTCACCATCTCCCTATGGACTCACCATCTCCCTGTGGACTCACCATCTCCCTATGGACTCACCATCTCCCTGTGGACTCACCATCTCCCTATGGACTCACCATCTCCCTGTGGACTAACCCTATGGACTCACCCTATGGACTCACCATCTCCCTATGGACTCACCATCTCCCTGTGGACTCACCATCTCCCTGTGGACTCACCATCTCCCTGTGGACTCACCATCTCCCTATGGACTCACCATCTCCCTGTGGACTCACCATCTCCCTGTGGACTCACCATCTCCCTTTGGACTCACCATCTCCCTATGGACTTACTATCTCTCTATGGACTCACCATCTCCCTTTGGACTCACCATCTCCCTATGGACTCACCCTATGGACTCACCATCTCCCTATGGACTCACCCTATGGACTCACCATCTCCCTGTGGACTCACTATCTCCCTGTGGACTCACCATCCCCCTGTGGACTCACTATCTCCCTGTGGACTCACCATCCCCCTATGGACTCACCATCTCCCTGTGGACCTACCATCTCCCTATGGACTCACCATCTCACTGTGGAATTACTATCGCTCTATGGACTCACCATCTCCCTTTGGACTCACCTTCTCCAAATGGACTCACCCTATGGACTCACCATCTCCCTATAGACTCACCCTATGGACTCACGATCTCCCTGTGGACTCACCATCTCCCTGTGGACTCACCATCTCCCCGTGGACTCACCATCACCCTATGGACTCACCATCTCCCTATGGACTCACCTATGGACTCACCATCTCCCTATGGACTCACCCTATGGACACACCATCTCCCTATGGACTCACCATCTCCCTGTGTACTCACCATATGGACTCACCATCTCCCTATGGACTCACCATCTCCCTATGGACTCACCATCTCACTATGGACTCACTATATCCCTATGGACTCACCCTATGGACTCACCATCTCCCTGTGGACTCACAATATCTCTATGGACTCTCCATCTCCCTATGGACTCACCCTATGGACTCACCATCACCCTATGGACTCACCATCTCCCTATGGACTCACCCAATGGACTCACCATCTCCCTATGGACTCACCATCTCCCTCTGGACTCACCATCTCCCTATGGACTCACCATCTCCCTATGGACTCACCATCTCCCTGTGGACTCACCATCTCCCTATGGACTCACCATCTCCCTGTGGACTCACCATCTCCCTATGGACTCACCATCTCCCTGTGGACTCACCATCTCCCTATGGACTCACCATCTCCCTGTGGACTAACCCTATGGACTCACCCTATGGACTCACCATCTCCCTATGGACTCACCATCTCCCTGTGGACTCACCATCTCCCTGTGGACTCACCATCTCCCTGTGGACTCACCATCTCCCTATGGACTCACCATCTCCCTGTGGACTCACCATCTCCCTGTGGACTCACCATCTCCCTTTGGACTCACCATCTCCCTATGGACTTACTATCTCTCTATGGACTCACCATCTCCCTTTGGACTCACCATCTCCCTATGGACTCACCCTATGGACTCACCATCTCCCTATGGACTCACCCTATGGACTCACCATCTCCCTGTGGACTCACTATCTCCCTGTGGACTCACCATCCCCCTATGGACTCACCATCTCCCTGTGGACTCACAATCTCCCTTTGGACTCACCATCTCCCTATGGACTTACTATCTCTCTATGGACTCACCATCTCCCTTTGGACTCACCATCTCCCTATGGACTCACCCTATGGACTCACCATCTCCCTATGGACTCACCATCTCCCTGTGGACTCACTATCTCCCTGTGGACTCACCATCCCCCTGTGGACTCACTATCTCCCTGTGGACTCAACATCCCCCTATGGACTCACCATCTCCCTGTGGACCTACCATCTCCCTATGGACTCACCATCTCACTGTGGAATTACTATCGCTCTATGGACTCACCATCTCCCTTTGGACTCACCTTCTCCAAATGGACTCACCCTATGGACTCACCATCTCCCTATAGACTCACCCTATGGACTCACGATCTCCCTGTGGACTCACCATCTCCCTGTGGACTCACCATCTCCCCGTGGACTCACCATCTCCCTGTGGACTCACCATCACCCTATGGTCTCACCTATGGACTCACCATCTCCCAATGGACTCACCCTATGGACTCACCATCTCCCTATGGACTCACCCTATGGACTCACCATCTCTCTGTGGACTCACCATCTCCCTGTGGACTCACCATCTCCCTATGGACTCACCATCTCCCTTTGGACTCACCATCTCCCTTTGGACTCACCATCTCCCTTTGGACTCATCATCTCCCTATGGACTTACCATCTCCCTTTGGACTCACCATCTCCCTATGGACTCACCCTATGGACTCACCATCTCCCTATGGATTCTACCCATGGACTCACCATCTCCCTGTGGACTCACCATCTCCCTGTGGACTCACCATCTCCCTATGGACTCACCATCTCCCTGTGGACTCACCATCACCCTATTGACTCACCATCTCCCTATGGACTCACCTATGGACTCACCATCTCCCTATGGACTCACCCTATGGACACACCATCTCCCTATGGACTCACCATCTCCCTGTGTACTCACCATATGGACTCACCATCTCCCTATGGACTCACCATCTCCCTATGGACTCACCATCTCACTATGGACTCACTATATCCCTATGGACTCACCCTAAGGACTCACCATCTCCCTGTGGACTCACCATCTCTCTATGGACTCACCATCTCCCTATGGACTCACCCTATGGACTCACCATCACCCTATGGACTCACCATCTCCCTATGGACTCACCCTATGGACTCACCATCTCCCTTTGGACTCACCATCTCCCTGTGGACTCACCATCTCCCTATGGACTCACCATCTCCCTGTGGACTCACCATCTCCCTATGGACTCACCATCTCCCTGTGGACTCACCCTATGGACTCACCCTATGGACTCACCACCTCCCTGTGGACTCACCATCTCCCTGTGGACTCACCATCTCCCTATGGACTCACGATTTCCCTGTGGACTCACCATCTCCCTATGGACTCACCATCCCCTTATGGACTCACCATCTCCCTGTGGACTCACAATCTCCCTTTTGACTCACCATCTCCCTATGGACTTACTATCTCTCTATGGACTCACCATCTCCCTTTGGACTCACCATCTCCCTATGGACTCACCCTATGGACTCACCATCTCCCTATGGACTCACCATCTCCCTGTGGACTCACTATCTCCCTGTGGACTCACCATCCCCCTGTGGACTCACTATCTCCCTGTGGACTCACCATCCCCCTATGGACTCACCATCTCCCTGTGGACCTACCATCTCCCTATGGACTCACCATCTCACTGTGGAATTACTATCGCTCTATGGACTCACCATCTCCCTTTGGACTCACCTTCTCCAAATGGACTCACCCTATGGACTCACCATCTCCCTATAGACTCACCCTATGGACTCACGATCTCCCTGTGGACTCACCATCTCCCTGTGGACTCACCATCTCCCCGTGGACTCACCATCACCCTATGGACTCACCATCTCCCTATGGACTCACCTATGGACTCACCATCTCCCTATGGACTCACCCTATGGACACACCATATCCCTATGGACTCACCATCTCCCTGTGTACTCACCATATGGACTCACCATCTCCCTATGGACTCACCATCTCCCTATGGACTCACCATCTCACTATGGACTCACTATATCCCTATGGACTCACCCTATGGACTCACCATCTCCCTGTGGACTCACAATATCTCTATGGACTCTCCATCTCCCTATGGACTCACCCTATGGACTCACCATCACCCTATGGACTCACCATCTCCCTATGGACTCACCCTATGGACTCACCATCTCCCTATGGACTCACCATCTCCCTCTGGACTCACCATCTCCCTATGGACTCACCATCTCCCTATGGACTCACCATCTCCCTGTGGACTCACCATCTCCCTATGGACTCACCATCTCCCTGTGGACTCACCATCTCCCTATGGACTCACCATCTCCCTGTGGACTCACCATCTCCCTATGGACTCACCATCTCCCTGTGGACTAACCCTATGGACTCACCCTATGGACTCACCATCTCCCTATGGACTCACCATCTCCCTGTGGACTCACCATCTCCCTGTGGACTCACCATCTCCCTGTGGACTCACCATCTCCCTATGGACTCACCATCTCCCTGTGGACTCACCATCTCCCTGTGGACTCACCATCTCCCTTTGGACTCACCATCTCCCTATGGACTTACTATCTCTCTATGGACTCACCATCTCCCTTTGGACTCACCATCTCCCTATGGACTCACCCTATGGACTCACCATCTCCCTATGGACTCACCCTATGGACTCACCATCTCCCTGTGGACTCACTATCTCCCTGTGGACTCACCATCCCCCTGTGGACTCACTATCTCCCTGTGGACTCACCATCCCCCTATGGACTCACCATCTCCCTGTGGACCTACCATCTCCCTATGGACTCACCATCTCACTGTGGAATTACTATCGCTCTATGGACTCACCATCTCCCTTTGGACTCACCTTCTCCAAATGGACTCACCCTATGGACTCACCATCTCCCTATAGACTCACCCTATGGACTCACGATCTCCCTGTGGACTCACCATCTCCCTGTGGACTCACCATCTCCCCGTGGACTCACCATCACCCTATGGACTCACCATCTCCCTATGGACTCACCTATGGACTCACCATCTCCCTATGGACTCACCCTATGGACACACCATCTCCCTATGGACTCACCATCTCCCTGTGTACTCACCATATGGACTCACCATCTCCCTATGGACTCACCATCTCCCTATGGACTCACCATCTCACTATGTACTCACTATATCCCTATGGACTCACCCTATGGACTCACCATCTCCCTGTGGACTCACAATATCTCTATGGACTCTCCATCTCCCTATGGACTCACCCTATGGACTCACCATCACCCTATGGACTCACCATCTCCCTATGGACTCACCCAATGGACTCACCATCTCCCTATGGACTCACCATCTCCCTCTGGACTCACCATCTCCCTATGGACTCACCATCTCCCTGTGGACTCACCATCTCCCTATGGACTCACCATCTCCCTGTGGACTAACCCTATGGACTCACCCTATGGACTCACCATCTCCCTATGGACTCACCATCTCCCTGTGGACTCACCATCTCCCTGTGGACTCACCATCTCCCTGTGGACTCACCATCTCCCTATGGACTCACCATCTCCCTGTGGACTCACCATCTCCCTGTGGACTCACCATCTCCCTTTGGACTCACCATCTCCCTATGGACTTACTATCTCTCTATGGACTCACCATCTCCCTTTGGACTCACCATCTCCCTATGGACTCACCCTATGGACTCACCATCTCCCTATGGACTCACCCTATGGACTCACCATCTCCCTGTGGACTCACTATCTCCCTGTGGACTCACCATCCCCCTATGGACTCACCATCTCCCTGTGGACTCACAATCTCCCTTTGGACTCACCATCTCCCTATGGACTTACTATCTCTCTATGGACTCACCATCTCCCTTTGGACTCACCATCTCCCTATGGACTCACCCTATGGACTCACCATCTCCCTATGGACTCACCATCTCCCTGTGGACTCACTATCTCCCTGTGGACTCACCATCCCCCTGTGGACTCACTATCTCCCTGTGGACTCAACATCCCCCTATGGACTCACCATCTCCCTGTGGACCTACCATCTCCCTATGGACTCACCATCTCACTGTGGAATTACTATCGCTCTATGGACTCACCATCTCCCTTTGGACTCACCTTCTCCAAATGGACTCACCCTATGGACTCACCATCTCCCTATAGACTCACCCTATGGACTCACGATCTCCCTGTGGACTCACCATCTCCCTGTGGACTCACCATCTCCCCGTGGACTCACCATCTCCCTGTGGACTCACCATCACCCTATGGTCTCACCTATGGACTCACCATCTCCCAATGGACTCACCCTATGGACTCACCATCTCCCTATGGACTCACCCTATGGACTCACCATCTCTCTGTGGACTCACCATCTCCCTGTGGACTCACCATCTCCCTATGGACTCACCATCTCCCTTTGGACTCACCATCTCCCTTTGGACTCACCATCTCCCTTTGGACTCATCATCTCCCTATGGACTTACCATCTCCCTTTGGACTCACCATCTCCCTATGGACTCACCCTATGGACTCACCATCTCCCTATGGATTCTACCCATGGACTCACCATCTCCCTGTGGACTCACCATCTCCCTGTGGACTCACCATCTCCCTATGGACTCACCATCTCCCTGTGGACTCACCATCACCCTATTGACTCACCATCTCCCTATGGACTCACCTATGGACTCACCATCTCCCTATGGACTCACCCTATGGACACACCATCTCCCTATGGACTCACCATCTCCCTGTGTACTCACCATATGGACTCACCATCTCCCTATGGACTCACCATCTCCCTATGGACTCACCATCTCACTATGGACTCACTATATCCCTATGGACTCACCCTAAGGACTCACCATCTCCCTGTGGACTCACCATCTCTCTATGGACTCACCATCTCCCTATGGACTCACCCTATGGACTCACCATCACCCTATGGACTCACCATCTCCCTATGGACTCACCCTATGGACTCACCATCTCCCTTTGGACTCACCATCTCCCTGTGGACTCACCATCTCCCTATGGACTCACCATCTCCCTGTGGACTCACCATCTCCCTATGGACTCACCATCTCCCTGTGGACTCACCCTATGGACTCACCCTATGGACTCACCACCTCCCTGTGGACTCACCATCTCCCTGTGGACTCACCATCTCCCTACGGACTCACGATTTCCCTGTGGACTCACCATCTCCCTATGGACTCACCATCCCCTTATGGACTCACCATCTCCCTGTGGACTCACCATCTCCCTATGGACTTACTATCGCTCTATGGACTCACCATCTCCCTGTGGACCTACCATCTCCCTATGGACTCACCATCTCACTGTGGACTTACTATCTCTCTATGGACTCACCATCTCCCTTTGGACTCACCTTCTCCAAATGGACTCACCCTATGGACTCACCATCTCCCTGTGGACTCACTATCTCCCTGTGGACTCACCATCCCCCTGTGGACTCACCATCTCCCTGTGGACTCACCATCTCCCTATGGACATACTATCTCTCTATGGACTCACCATCTCCCTGTGGACCTACCATCTCCCTATGGACTCAACATCTCACTGTGGACTTACTATCTCTCTATGGACTCACCATCTGCCTTTGGACTCACCTTCTCCCTATGGACTCACCATCTCCCTGTGGACTCACCATCTCCCTGTGGACTCACCATCTCCCTATGGACTCACCATCTCCCTATGGACTCACCATCTCGCTGTGGACTCACCATCACCCTATGGACTCACCATCTCCCTATGGACTCACCTATGGACACACCATCTCCCTATGGACTCACCCTATGGACACACCATCTCCCTATAGACTCACCATCTCCCTGTGTACTCACCATATGGACTCACCATCTCCCTATGGACTCACCATCTCCCTATGGACTCACCATCTCACTATGGACTCACTATATCCCTATGGACTCACCCTATGGACTCACCATCTCCCTGTGGCATCACCATATCTCTATGGACTCACCATCTCCCTATGGACTCACCCTATGGACTCACCATCACCCTATGGACTCACCATCTCCCTATGGACTCACCATCTCGCTGTGGACTCACCATCACCCTATGGACTCACCTATGGACTCACCATCTCCCTATGGACTCACCCTATGGACACACCATCTCCCTATGGACTCACCATCTCCCTGTGTACTCACCATATGGACTCACCATCTCCCTATGGACTCACCATCTCCCTATGGACTCACCATCTCACTATGGACTCACTATATCCCTATGGACTCACCCTATGGACTCACCATCTCCCTGTGGACTCACCATATCTCTATGGACTCACCATCTCCCTATGGACTCACCCTATGGACTCACCATCACCCTATGGACTCACCATCTCCCTGTGGACTCACTTTCTCCCTGTGGACTCACCATCCCCCTGTGGACTCACCATCTCCCTGTGGACTCACCATCTCCCTATGGACATACTATCTCTCTATGGACTCACCATCTCCCTGTGGACCTACCATCTCCCTATGGACTCAACATCTCACTGTGGACTTACTATCTCTCTATGGACTCACCATCTGCCTTTGGACTCACCTTCTCCCTATGGACTCACCATCTCCCTGTGGACTCACCATCTCCCTGTGGACTCACCATCTCCCTATGGACTCACCATCTCCCTATGGACTCACCATCTCGCTGTGGACTCACCATCACCCTATGGACTCACCATCTCCCTATGGACTCACCTATGGACACACCATCTCCCTATGGACTCACCCTATGGACACACCATCTCCCTATGGACTCACCATCTCCCTGTGTACTCACCATATGGACTCACCATCTCCCTATGGACTCACCATCTCCCTATGGACTCACCATCTCACTATGGACTCACTATATCCCTATGGACTCACCCTATGGACTCACCATCTCCCTGTGGCATCACCATATCTCTATGGACTCACCATCTCCCTATGGACTCACCCTATGGACTCACCATCACCCTATGGACTCACCATCTCCCTATGGACTCACCATCTCGCTGTGGACTCACCATCACCCTATGGACTCACCATCTCCCTATGGACTCACCTATGGACTCACCATCTCCCTATGGACTCACCCTATGGACACACCATCTCCCTATGGACTCACCATCTCCCTGTGTTCTCACCATATGGACTCACCATCTCCCTATGGACTCACCATCTCCCTATGGACTCACCATCTCACTATGGACTCACTATATCCCTATGGACTCACCCTATGGACTCACCATCTCCCTGTGGACTCACCATATCTCTATGGACTCACCATCTCCCTATGGACTCACCCTATGGACTCACCATCACCCTATGGACTCACCATCTCCCTATGGACTCACCCTATGGACTCACCATCTCCCTATGGACTCACCATCTCCCTCTGGACTCACCATCTCCCTATGGACTCACCATCTCCCTATGGACTCACCATCTCCCTGTGGACTCACCATCTCCCTATGGACTCACCATCTCCCTGTGGACTCACCATCTCCCTATGGACTCAACATCTCCCTGTGGACTCACCATCTCCCTATGGACTCACCATCTCCCTGTGGACTAACCCTATGGACTCACCCTATGGACTCACCATCTCCCTATGGACTCACCATCTCCCTGTGGACTCACCATCTCCCTGTGGACTCACCATCTCCCTGTGGACTCACCATCTCCCTATGGACTCACCATCTCCCTGTGGACTCACCATCTCCCTGTGGACTCACCATCTCCCTTTGGACTCACCATCTCCCTATGGACTTACTATCTCTCTATGGACTCACCATCTCCCTTTGGACTCACCATCTCCCTATGGACTCACCCTATGGACTCACCATCTCCCTATGGACTCACCCTATGGACTCACCATCTCCCTGTGGACTCACTATCTCCCTGTGGACTCACCATCCCCCTATGGACTCACCATCTCCCTGTGGACTCACAATCTCCCTTTTGACTCACCATCTCCCTATGGACTTACTATCTCTCTATGGACTCACCATCTCCCTTTGGACTCACCATCTCCCTATGGACTCACCCTATGGACTCACCATCTCCCTATGGACTCACCATCTCCCTGTGGACTCACTATCTCCCTGTGGACTCACCATCCCCCTGTGGACTCACTATCTCCCTGTGGACTCACCATCCCCCTATGGACTCACCATCTCCCTGTGGACCTACCATCTCCCTATGGACTCACCATCTCACTGTGGAATTACTATCGCTCTATGGACTCACCATCTCCCTTTGGACTCACCTTCTCCAAATGGACTCACCCTATGGACTCACCATCTCCCTATAGACTCACCCTATGGACTCACGATCTCCCTGTGGACTCACCATCTCCCTGTGGACTCACCATCTCCCCGTGGACTCACCATCACCCTATGGACTCACCATCTCCCTATGGACTCACCTATGGACTCACCATCTCCCTATGGACTCACCCTATGGACACACCATCTCCCTATGGACTCACCATCTCCCTGTGTACTCACCATATGGACTCACCATCTCCCTATGGACTCACCATCTCCCTATGGACTCACCATCTCACTATGGACTCACTATATCCCTATGGACTCACCCTATGGACTCACCATCTCCCTGTGGACTCACCATATCTCTATGGACTCTCCATCTCCCTATGGACTCACCCTATGGACTCACCATCACCCTATGGACTCACCATCTCCCTATGGACTCACCCTATGGACTCACCATCTCCCTATGGACTCACCATCTCCCTCTGGACTCACCATCTCCCTATGGACTCACCATCTCCCTATGGACTCACCATCTCCCTGTGGACTCACCATCTCCCTATGGACTCACCATCTCCCTGTGGACTCACCATCTCCCTATGGACTCACCATCTCCCTGTGGACTCACCATCTCCCTATGGACTCACCATCTCCCTGTGGACTAACCCTATGGACTCACCCTATGGACTCACCATCTCCCTATGGACTCACCATCTCCCTGTGGACTCACCATCTCCCTGTGGACTCACCATCTCCCTGTGGACTCACCATCTCCCTATGGACTCACCATCTCCCTGTGGACTCACCATCTCCCTGTGGACTCACCATCTCCCTTTGGACTCACCATCTCCCTATGGACTTACTATCTCTCTATGGACTCACCATCTCCCTTTGGACTCACCATCTCCCTATGGACTCACCCTATGGACTCACCATCTCCCTATGGACTCACCCTATGGACTCACCATCTCCCTGTGGACTCACTATCTCCCTGTGGACTCACCATCCCCCTATGGACTCACCATCTCCCTGTGGACTCACAATCTCCCTTTGGACTCACCATCTCCCTATGGACTTACTATCTCTCTATGGACTCACCATCTCCCTTTGGACTCACCATCTCCCTATGGACTCACCCTATGGACTCACCATCTCCCTATGGACTCACCATCTCCCTGTGGACTCACTATCTCCCTGTGGACTCACCATCCCCCTGTGGACTCACTATCTCCCTGTGGACTCAACATCCCCCTATGGACTCACCATCTCCCTGTGGACCTACCATCTCCCTATGGACTCACCATCTCACTGTGGAATTACTATCGCTCTATGGACTCACCATCTCCCTTTGGACTCACCTTCTCCAAATGGACTCACCCTATGGACTCACCATCTCCCTATAGACTCACCCTATGGACTCACGATCTCCCTGTGGACTCACCATCTCCCTGTGGACTCACCATCTCCCCGTGGACTCACCATCTCCCTGTGGACTCACCATCACCCTATGGTCTCACCTATGGACTCACCATCTCCCAATGGACTCACCCTATGGACTCACCATCTCCCTATGGACTCACCCTATGGACTCACCATCTCTCTGTGGACTCACCACCTCCCTGTGGACTCACCATCTCCCTATGGACTCACCATCTCCCTTTGGACTCACCATCTCCCTTTGGACTCACCATCTCCCTTTGGACTCATCATCTCCCTATGGACTTACCATCTCCCTTTGGACTCACCATCTCCCTATGGACTCACCATCTCCCTGTGGACTCACCATCTCCCTGTGGACTCACCATCTCCCTATGGACTCACCATCTCCCTGTGGACTCACCATCACCCTATGGACTCACCATCTCCCTATGGACTCACCTATGGACTCACCATCTCCCTATGGACTCACCCTATGGACACACCATCTCCCTATGGACTCACCATCTCCCTGTGTACTCACCATATGGACTCACCATCTCCCTATGGACTCACCATCTCCCTATGGACTCACCATCTCACTATGGACTCACTATATCCCTATGGACTCACCCTAAGGACTCACCATCTCCCTGTGGACTCACCATCTGTCTATGGACTCACCATCTCCCTATGGACTCACCCTATGGACTCACCATCACCCTATGGACTCACCATCTCCCTATGGACTCACCCTATGGACTCACCATCTCCCTTTGGACTCACCATCTCCCTGTGGACTCACCATCTCCCTATGGACTCACCATCTCCCTGTGGACTCACCATCTCCCTATGGACTCACCATCTCCCTGTGGACTCACCCTATGGACTCACCCTATGGACTCACCACCTCCCTGTGGACTCACCATCTCCCTGTGGACTCACCATCTCCCTATGGACTCACGATTTCCCTGTGGACTCACCATCTCCCTATGGACTCACCATCCCCTTATGGACTCACCATCTCCCTGTGGACTCACCATCTCCCTATGGACTTACTATCTCTCTATGGACTCACCATCTCCCTGTGGACCTACCATCTCCCTATGGACTCACCATCTCACTGTGGACTTACTATCTCTCTATGGACTCACCATCTCCCTTTGGACTCACCTTCTCCCTATGGACTCACCATCTCCCCGTGGACTCACCATCTCCCTGTGGACTCACCATCTCCCTATGGACTCACCATCTCCCTATGGACTCACCATCTCCCTATGGACTCACCATCTCCCTGTGGACTCACCATCTCCCTATGGACTCACCATCTCCCTGTGGACTCACCATCTCCCTGTGGACTCACCATCTCCCTTTGGACTCACCATCTCCCTATGGACTTACTATCTCTCTATGGACTCACCATCTCCCTTTGGACTCACCTTCTCCCTATGGACTCACCCTATGGACTCACCATCTTCCTATGGACTCACCCTATGGACTCACCATCTCCCTGTGGACTCACTGTCTCCCTGTGGACTCACCATCCCCCTGTGGTCTCACCATCTCCCTGTGGACTCACCATCTCCCTATGGACATACTATCTCTCTATGGACTCACCATCTCCCTGTGGACCTACCATCTCCCTATGGACTCACCATCTCACTGTGGACTTACTATCTCTCTATGGACTCACCATCTCCCTTTGGACTCACCTTCTCCAAATGGACTCACCCTATGGACTCACCATCTCCCTGTGGACTCACTATCTCCCTGTGGACTCACCATCCCCCTGTGGACTCACCATCTCCCTGTGGACTCACCATCTCCCTATGGACATACTATCTCTCTATGGACTCACCATCTCCCTGTGGACCTACCATCTCCCTATGGACTCAACATCTCACTGTGGACTTACTATCTCTCTATGGACTCACCATCTGCCTTTGGACTCACCTTCTCCCTATGGACTCACCATCTCCCTGTGGACTCACCATCTCCCTGTGGACTCACCATCTCCCTATGGACTCACCATCTCCCTATGGACTCACCATCTCGCTGTGGACTCACCATCACCCTATGGACTCACCATCTCCCTATGGACTCACCTATGGACTCACCATCTCCCTATGGACTCACCCTATGGACACACCATCTCCCTATGGACTCACCATCTCCCTGTGTACTCACCATATGGACTCACCATCTCCCTATGGACTCACCATCTCCCTATGGACTCACCATCTCACTATGGACTCACTATATCCCTATGGACTCACCCTATGGACTCACCATCTCCCTGTGGCATCACCATATCTCTATGGACTCACCATCTCCCTATGGACTCACCCTATGGACTCACCATCACCCTATGGACTCACCATCTCCCTATGGACTCACCATCTCGCTGTGGACTCACCATCACCCTATGGACTCATCATCTCCCTATGGACTCACCTATGGACTCACCATCTCCCTATGGACTCACCCTATGGACACACCATCTCCCTATGGACTCACCATCTCCCTGTGTACTCACCATATGGACTCACCATCTCCCTATGGACTCACCATCTCCCTATGGACTCACCATCTCACTATGGACTCACTATATCCCTATGGACTCACCCTATGGACTCACCATCTCCCTGTGGACTCACCATATCTCTATGGACTCACCATCTCCCTATGGACTCACCCTATGGACTCACCATCACCCTATGGACTCACCATCTCCCTATGGACTCACCCTATGGACTCACCATCTCCCTATGGACTCACCATCTCCCTCTGGACTCACCATCTCCCTATGGACTCACCATCTCCCTATGGACTCACCATCTCCCTGTGGACTCACCATCTCCCTATGGACTCACCATCTCCCTGTGGACTCACCATCTCCCTATGGACTCACCATCTCCCTGTGGACTCACCATCTCCCTATGGACTCACCATCTCCCTGTGGACTAACCCTATGGACTCACCCTATGGACTCACCATCTCCCTGTGGACTCACCATCTCCCTGTGGACTCACCATCTCCCTGTGGACTCACCATCTCCCTATGGACTCACCATCTCCCTGTGGACTCACCATCTCCCTGTGGACTCACCATCTCCCTTTGGACTCACCATCTCCCTATGGACTTACTATCTCTCTATGGACTCACCATCTCCCTTTGGACTCACCATCTCCCTATGGACTCACCCTATGGACTCACCATCTCCCTATGGACTCACCCTATGGACTCACCATCTCCCTGTGGACTCACTATCTCCCTGTGGACTCACCATCCCCCTATGGACTCACCATCTCCCTGTGGACTCACAATCTCCCTTTGGACTCACCATCTCCCTATGGACTTACTATCTCTCTATGGACTCACCATCTCCCTTTGGACTCACCATCTCCCTATGGACTCACCCTATGGACTCACCATCTCCCTATGGACTCACCATCTCCCTGTGGACTCACTATCTCCCTGTGGACTCACCATCCCCCTGTGGACTCACTATCTCCCTGTGGACTCACCATCCCCCTATGGACTCACCATCTCCCTGTGGACCTACCATCTCCCTATGGACTCACCATCTCACTGTGGAATTACTATCGCTCTATGGACTCACCATCTCCCTTTGGACTCACCTTCTCCAAATGGACTCACCCTATGGACTCACCATCTCCCTATAGACTCACCCTATGGACTCACGATCTCCCTGTGGACTCACCATCTCCCTGTGGACTCACCATCTCCCCGTGGACTCACCATCTCCCTGTGGACTCACCATCACCCTATGGTCTCACCTATGGACTCACCATCTCCCAATGGACTCACCCTATGGACTCACCATCTCCCTATGGACTCACCCTATGGACTCACCATCTCTCTGTGGACTCACCATCTCCCTGTGGACTCACCATCTCCCTATGGACTCACCATCTCCCTTTGGACTCACCATCTCCCTTTGGACTCACCATCTCCCTTTGGACTCATCATCTCCCTATGGACTTACCATCTCCCTTTGGACTCACCATCTCCCTATGGACTCACCCTATGGACTCACCATCTCCCTATGGACTCTACCTATGGACTCACCATCTCCCTGTGGACTCACCATCTCCCTGTGGACTCACCATCTCCCTATGGACTCACCATCTCCCTGTGGACTCACCATCACCCTATGGACTCACCATCTCCCTATGGACTCACCTATGGACTCACCATCTCCCTATGGACTCACCCTATGGACACACCATCTCCCTATGGACTCACCATCTCCCTGTGTACTCACCATATGGACTCACCATCTCCCTATGGACTCACCATCTCCCTATGGACTCACCATCTCACTATGGACTCACTATATCCCTATGGACTCACCCTAAGGACTCACCATCTCCCTGTGGACTCACCATCTCTCTATGGACTCACCATCTCCCTATGGACTCACCCTATGGACTCACCATCACCCTATGGACTCACCATCTCCCTATGGACTCACCCTATGGACTCATCATCTCCCTTTGGACTCACCATCTCCCTGTGGACTCACCATCTCCCTATGGACTCACCATCTCCCTGTGGACTCACCATCTCCCTATGGACTCACCATCTCCCTGTGGACTCACCCTATGGACTCACCCTATGGACTCACCACCTCCCTGTGGACTCACGATCTCCCTGTGGACTCACCATCTCCCTATGGACTCACGATTTCCCTGTGGACTCACCATCTCCCTATGGACTCACCATCTCCCTTTGGACTCACCCTATGGACTCACCATCTCCCTATGGACTCACCATCTCCCTATGGACTCACCATCTCCCTGTGGACTCACCATCACCCTATGGACTCACCATCTCCCTTTGGATTCACCATATGGACTCACCATCTCCCTGTGGACTCACCATCTCCCTATGGACTCACCATCTCCCTGTGGACTCACCATCTCCCTATGGACTCACCATCTCCCTGTGGACTCACCCTATGGACTCACCCTATGGACTCACCATCTCCCTATGGACTCACCATCTCCCTGTGGACTCACCATCTCCCTGTGGACTCACCAGCTCCCTGTGGACTCACCATCTCCCTGTGGACTCATCATCTCCCTGTGGACTCACCATCTCCCTGTGGACTCACCATCTCCCTTTGGACTCACCATCTCCCTATGGACTTACTATCTCTCTATGGACTCACCATCTCCCTTTGGACTCACCATCTCCCTATGGACTCACCCTATGGACTCACCATCTCCCTATGGACTCACCCTATGGACTCACCATCTCCCTGTGGACTCACTAGCTCCCTGTGGACTCACCATCCCCCTATGGACTCACCATCTCCCTTTGGACTCACCATCTCCCTATGGACTCACCCTATGGACTCACCATCTCCCTATGGACTCTACCTATGGACTCACCATCTCCCTGTGGACTCACCATCTCCCTGTGGACTCACCATCTCCCTATGGACTCACCATCTCCCTGTGGACTCACCATCACCCTATGGACTCACCATCTCCCTATGGACTCACCATCTCCCTATGGACTCACCCTATGGACACACCATCTCCCTATGGACTCACCATCTCCCTGTGTACTCACCATATGGACTCACCATCTCCCTATGGACTCACCATCTCCCTATGGACTCACCATCTCACTATGGACTCACTATATCCCTATGGAATCACCCTATGGACTCACCATCTCCCTGTGGACTCACCATCTCTCTATGGACTCACCATCTCCCTATGGACTCACCCTAAGGACTCACCATCACCCTATGGACTCACCATCTCCCTATGGACTCACCCTATGGACTCACCATCTCCCTATGGACTCACCATCTCCCTATGGACTCACCATCTCCCTTTGGACTCACCATCTCCCTGTGGACTCACCATCTCCCTGTGGACTCACCATCTCCCTATGGACTCACCATCTCCCTGTGGACTCACCCTATGGACTCACCCTATGGACTCACCATCTCCCTATGGACTCACCATCTCCCTGTGGACTCACCATCTCCCTGTGGACTCACCATCTCCCTATGGACTCACGATTTCCCTGTGGACTCACCATCTCCCTATGGACTCACCATCTCCCTTTGGACTCACCCTATGGACTCACCATCTCCCTATGGACTCACCATCTCCCTATGGACTCACCATCTCCCTGTGGACTCACCATCACCCTATGGACTCACCATCTCCCTATGGATTCACCCTATGGACTCACCATCTCCCTGTGGACTCACCATCTCCCTATGGACTCACCATCTCCCTGTGGACTCACCATCTCCCTATGGACTCACCATCTCCCTGTGGACTCACCCTATGGACTCACCCTATGGACTCACCATCTCCCTATGGACTCACCATCTCCCTTTGGACTCACCCTATGGACTCACCATCTCCCTATGGACTCACCATCTCCCTATGGACTCACCATCTCCCTGTGGACTCACCATCACCCTATGGACTCACCATCTCCCTTTGGATTCACCCTATGGACTCACCATCTCCCTGTGGACTCACCATCTCCCTATGGACTCACCATCTCCCTGTGGACTCACCATCTCCCTATGGACTCACCATCTCCCTGTGGACTCACCCTATGGACTCACCCTATGGACTCACCATCTCCCTATGGACTCACCATCTCCCTGTGGACTCACCATCTCCCTGTGGACTCACCAGCTCCCTGTGGACTCACCATCTCCCTATGGACTCACCATCTCCCTGTGGACTCACCATCTCCCTGTGGACTCACCATCTCCCTTTGGACTCACCATCTCCCTATGGACTTACTATCTCTCTATGGACTCACCATCTCCCTTTGGACTCACCATCTCCCTTTGGACTCACCCTATGGACTCACCATCTCCCTATGGACTCACCCTATGGACTCACCATCTCCCTATGGACTCACCATCTCCCTGTGTACTCACCATATGGACTCACCATCTCCCTATGGACTCACCATCTCCCAATGGACTCACCATCTCACTATGGACTCACTATATCCCTATGGACTCACCCTATGGACTCACCATCTCCCTGTGGACTCACCATATCTCTATGGACTCACCATCTCCCTATGGACTCACCCTATGGACTCACCATCACCCTATGGACTCACCATCTCCCTATGGACTCACCCTATGGACTCACCATCTCCCTATGGACTCACCATCTCCCTCTGGACTCACCATCTCCCTATGGACTCACCATCTCCCTATGGACTCACCATCTCCCTGTGGACTCACCATCTCCCTATGGACTCACCATCTCCCTGTGGACTCACCATCTCCCTATGGACTCACCATCTCCCTGTGGACTCACCATCTCCCTATGGACTCACCATCTCCCTGTGGACTAACCCTATGGTCTCACCCTATGGACTCACCATCTCCCTATGGACTCACCATCTCCCTGTGGACTCACCATCTCCCTGTGGACTCACCATCTCCCTGTGGACTCACCATCTCCCTATGGACTCACCATCTCCCTGTGGACTCACCATCTCCCTGTGGACTCACCATCTCCCTTTGGACTCACCATCTCCCTATGGACTTACTATCTCTCTATGGACTCACCATCTCCCTTTGGACTCACCATCTCCCTATGGACTCACCCTATGGACTCACCATCTCCCTATGGACTCACCCTATGGACTCACCATCTCCCTGTGGACTCACTATCTCCCTGTGGACTCACCATCCCCCTATGGACTCACCATCTCCCTGTGGACTCACAATCTCCCTTTGGACTCACCATCTCCCTATGGACTTACTATCTCTCTATGGACTCACCATCTCCCTTTGGACTCACCATCTCCCTATGGACTCACCCTATGGACTCTCCATCTCCCTATGGACTCACCATCTCCCTGTGGACTCACTATCTCCCTGTGGACTCACCATCCCCCTGTGGACTCACTATCTCCCTGTGGACTCACCATCCCCCTATGGACTCACCATCTCCCTGTGGACCTACCATCTCCCTATGGACTCACCATCTCACTGTGGAATTACTATCGCTCTATGGACTCACCATCTCCCTTTGGACTCACCTTCTCCAAATGGACTCACCCTATGGACTCACCATCTCCCTATAGACTCACCCTATGGACTCACGATCTCCCTGTGGACTCACCATCTCCCTGTGGACTCACCATCTCCCCGTGGACTCACCATCTCCCTGTGGACTCACCATCACCCTATGGTCTCACCTATGGACTCACCATCTCCCAATGGACTCACCCTATGGACTCACCATCTCCCTATGGACTCACCCTATGGACTCACCATCTCTCTGTGGACTCACCATCTCCCTGTGGACTCACCATCTCCCTATGGACTCACCATCTCCCTTTGGACTCACCATCTCCCTTTGGACTCACCATCTCCCTTTGGACTCATCATCTCCCTATGGACTTACCATCTCCCTTTGGACTCACCATCTCCCTATGGACTCACCCTATGGACTCACCATCTCCCTATGGACTCTACCTATGGACTCACCATCTCCCTGTGGACTCACCATCTCCCTGTGGACTCACCATCTCCCTATGGACTCACCATCTCCCTGTGGACTCACCATCACCCTATGGACTCACCATCTCCCTATGGACTCACCTATGGACTCACCATCTCCCTATGGACTCACCCTATGGACACACCATCTCCCTATGGACTCACCATCTCCCTGTGTACTCACCATATGGACTCACCATCTCCCTATGGACTCACCATCTCCCTATGGACTCACCATCAAACTATGGACTCACTATATCCCTATGGACTCACCCTAAGGACTCACCATCTCCCTGTGGACTCACCATCTCTCTATGGACTCACCATCTCCCTATGGACTCACCCTATGGACTCACCATCACCCTATGGACTCACCATCTCCCTATGGACTCACCCTATGGACTCACCATCTCCCTTTGGACTCACCATCTCCCTGTGGACTCACCATCTCCCTATGGACTCACCATCTCCCTGTGGACTCACCATCTCCCTATGGACTCACCATCTCCCTGTGGACTCACCCTATGGACTCACCCTATGGACTCACCACCTCCCTGTGGACTCACGATCTCCCTGTGGACTCACCATCTCCCTATGGACTCACGATTTCCCTGTGGACTCACCATCTCCCTATGGACTCACCATCTCCCTTTGGACTCACCCTATGGACTCACCATCTCCCTATGGACTCACCATCTCCCTCTGGACTCACCATCTCCCTGTGGACTCACCATCACCCTATGGACTCACCATCTCCCTTTGGATTCACCATATGGACTCACCATCTCCCTGTGGACTCACCATCTCCCTATGGACTCACCATCTCCCTGTGGACTCACCATCTCCCTATGGACTCACCATCTCCCTGTGGACTCACCCTATGGACTCACCCTATGGACTCACCATCTCCCTATGGACTCACCATCTCCCTGTGGACTCACCATCTCCCTGTGGACTCACCAGCTCCCTGTGGACTCACCATCTCCCTTTGGACTCACCATCTCCCTATGGACTTACTATCTCTCTATGGACTCACCATCTCCCTTTGGACTCACCATCTCCCTATGGACTCACCCTATGGACTCACCATCTCCCTATGGACTCACCCTATGGACTCACCATCTCCCTGTGGACTCACTAGCTCCCTGTGGACTCACCATCCCCCTATGGACTCACCATCTCCCTTTGGACTCACCATCTCCCTATGGACTCACCCTATGGACTCACCATCTCCCTATGGACTCTACCTATGGACTCACCATCTCCCTGTGGACTCACCATCTCCCTGTGGACTCACCATCTCCCTATGGACTCACCATCTCCCTGTGGACTCACCATCACCCTATGGACTCACCATCTCCCTATGGACTCACCATCTCCCTATGGACTCACCCTATGGACACACCATCTCCCTATGGACTCACCATCTCCCTGTGTACTCACCATATGGACTCACCATCTCCCTATGGACTCACCATCTCCCTATGGACTCACCATCTCACTATGGACTCACTATATCCCTATGGAATCACCCTATGGACTCACCATCTCCCTGTGGACTCACCATCTCTCTATGGACTCACCATCTCCCTATGGACTCACCCTAAGGACTCACCATCACCCTATGGACTCACCATCTCCCTATGGACTCACCCTATGGACTCACCATCTCCCTATGGACTCACCATCTCCCTTTGGACTCACCATCTCCCTGTGGACTCACCATCTCCCTGTGGACTCACCATCTCCCTATGGACTCACCATCTCCCTGTGGACTCACCCTATGGACTCACCCTATGGACTCACCATCTCCCTATGGACTCACCATCTCCCTGTGGACTCACCATCTCCCTGTGGACTCACCATCTCCCTATGGACTCACGATTTCCCTGTGGACTCACCATCTCCCTATGGACTCACCATCTCCCTTTGGACTCACCCTATGGACTCACCATCTCCCTATGGACTCACCATCTCCCTATGGACTCACCATCTCCCTGTGGACTCACCATCACCCTATGGACTCACCATCTCCCTATGGATTCACCCTATGGACTCACCATCTCCCTGTGGACTCACCATCTCCCTATGGACTCACCATCTCCCTGTGGACTCACCATCTCCCTATGGACTCACCATCTCCCTGTGGACTCACCCTATGGACTCACCCTATGGACTCACCATCTCCCTATGGACTCACCATCTCCCTTTGGACTCACCCTATGGACTCACCATCTCCCTATGGACTCACCATCTCCCTATGGACTCACCATCTCCCTGTGGACTCACCATCACCCTATGGACTCACCATCTCCCTTTGGATTCACCCTATGGACTCACCATCTCCCTGTGGACTCACCATCTCCCTATGGACTCACCATCTCCCTGTGGACTCACCATCTCCCTATGGACTCACCATCTCCCTGTGGACTCACCCTATGGACTCACCCTATGGACTCACCATCTCCCTATGGACTCACCATCTCCCTGTGGACTCACCATCTCCCTGTGGACTCACCAGCTCCCTGTGGACTCACCATCTCCCTATGGACTCACCATCTCCCTGTGGACTCACCATCTCCCTGTGGACTCACCATCTCCCTTTGGACTCACCATCTCCCTATGGACTTACTATCTCTCTATGGACTCACAATCTCCCTTTGGACTCACCATCTCCCTTTGGACTCACCCTATGGACTCACCATCTCCCTATGGACTCACCCTATGGACTCACCATCTCCCTGTGGACTCACTAGCTCCCTGTGGACTCACCATCCCCCTATGGACTCACCATCTCCCTTTGGACTCACCATCTCCCTATGGACTCACCCTATGGACTCACCATCTCCCTATGGACTCTACCTATGGACTCACCATCTCCCTGTGGACTCACCATCTCCCTGTGGACTCACCATCTCCCTATGGACTCACCATCTCCCTGTGGACTCACCATCACCCTATGGACTCACCATCTCCCTATGGACTCACCTATGGACTCACCATCTCCCTATGGACTCACCCTATGGACACACCATCTCCCTATGGACTCACCATCTCCCTGTGTACTCACCATATGGACTCACCATCTCCCTATGGACTCACCATCTCCCTGTGGACTCACCATCTCCCTATGGACTCACCATCTCCCTGTGGACTCACCCTATGGACTCACCCTATGGACTCACCATCTCCCTATGGACTCACCATCTCCCTTTGGACTCACCCTATGGACTCACCATCTCCCTATGGACTCACCATCTCCCTATGGACTCACCATCTCCCTTTGGATTCACCCTATGGACTCACCATCTCCCTGTGGACTCACCATCTCCCTATGGACACACCATCTCCCTGTGGACTCACCATCTCCCTATGGACTCACCATCTCCCTGTGGACTCACCCTATGGACTCACCCTATGGACTCACCATCTCCCTATGGACTCACCATCTCCCTGTGGACTCACCATCTCCCTGTGGACTCACCAGCTCCCTGTGGACTCACCATCTCCCTATGGACTCACCATCTCCCTGTGGACTCACCATCTCCCTGTGGACTCACCATCTCCCTTTGGACTCACCATCTCCCTATGGACTTACTATCTCTCTATGGACTCACCATCTCCCTTTGGACTCACCATCTCCCTTTGGACTCACCCTATGGACTCACCATCTCCCTATGGACTCACCCTATGGACTCACCATCTCCCTGTGGACTCACTAGCTCCCTGTGGACTCACCATCCCCCTATGGACTCACCATCTCCCTTTGGACTCACCATCTCCCTATGGACTCACCCTATGGACTCACCATCTCCCTATGGACTCACCCTATGGACTCACCATCTCCCTATGGACTCTACCTATGGACTCACCATCTCCCTGTGGACTCACCATCTCCCTGTGGACTCACCATCTCCCTATGGACTCACCATCTCCCTGTGGACTCACCATCACCCTATGGACTCACCATCTCCCTATGGACTCACCTATGGACTCACCATCTCCCTATGGACTCACCCTATGGACACACCATCTCCCTATGGACTCACCATCTCCCTGTGTACTCACCATATGGACTCACCATCTCCCTATGGACTCACCATCTCACTATGGACTCACTATATCCCTATGGACTCACCCTATGGACTCACCATCTCCTTGTGGACTCACCATCTCTCTATGGACTCACCATCTCCCTATGGACTCACCATCTCCCTTTGGACTCACCATCTCCCTATGGACTCACCCTTTGGACTCACCATCTCCCTTTGGACTCACCCTATGGACTCACCATCTCCCTATGGACTCACCCTATGGACTCACCATCTCCCTGTGGACTCACTAGCTCCCTGTGGACTCACCATCCCCCTATGGACTCACCATCTCCCTTTGGACTCACCATCTCCCTATGGACTCACCCTATGGACTCACCATCTCCCTATGGACTCTACCTATGGACTCACCATCTCCCTGTGGACTCACCATCTCCCTGTGGACTCACCATCTCCCTATGGACTCACCATCTCCCTGTGGACTCACCATCACCCTATGGACTCACCATCTCCCTATGGACTCACCTATGGACTCACCATCTCCCTATGGACTCACCCTATGGACACACCATCTCCCTATGGACTCACCATCTCCCTGTGTACTCACCATATGGACTCACCATCTCCCTATGGACTCACCATCTCCCTGTGGACTCACCATCTCCCTATGGACTCACCATCTCCCTGTGGACTCACCCTATGGACTCACCCTATGGACTCACCATCTCCCTATGGACTCACCATCTCCCTTTGGACTCACCCTATGGACTCACCATCTCCCTATGGACTCACCATCTCCCTATGGACTCACCATCTCCCTGTGGACTCACCATCACCCTATGGACTCACCATCTCCCTTTGGATTCACCCTATGGACTCACCATCTCCCTGTGGACTCACCATCTCCCTATGGACTCACCATCTCCCTGTGGACTCACCATCTCCCTATGGACTCACCATCTCCCTGTGGACTCACCCTATGGACTCACCCTATGGACTCACCATCTCCCTATGGACTCACCATCTCCCTGTTGACTCACCATCTCCCTGTGGACTCACCAGCTCCCTGTGGACTCACCATCTCCCTATGGACTCACCATCTCCCTGTGGACTCACCATCTCCCTGTGGACTCACCATCTCCCTTTGGACTCACCATCTCCCTATGGACTTACTATCTCTCTATGGACTCACCATCTCCCTTTGGACTCACCATCTCCCTTTGGACTCACCCTATGGACTCACCATCTCCCTATGGACTCACCCTATGGACTCACCATCTCCCTGTGGACTCACTAGCTCCCTGTGGACTCACCATCCCCCTATGGACTCACCATCTCCCTTTGGACTCACCATCTCCCTATGGACTCACCCTATGGACTCACCATCTCCCTATGGACTCTACCTATGGACTCACCATCTCCCTGTGGACTCACCATCTCCCTGTGGACTCACCATCTCCCTATGGACTCACCATCTCCCTGTGGACTCACCATCACCCTATGGACTCACCATCTCCCTATGGACTCACCTATGGACTCACCATCTACCTATGGACTCACCCTATGGACACACCATCTCCCTATGGACTCACCATCTCCCTGTGTACTCACCATATGGACTCACCATCTCCCTATGGACTCACCATCTCACTATGGACTCACTATATCCCTATGGACTCACCCTATGGACTCACCATCTCCTTGTGGACTCACCATCTCTCTATGGACTCACCATCTCCCTATGGACTCACCCTATGGACTCACCTTCACCCTATGGACTCACCATCTCCCTATGGACTCACCCTATGGACTCACCATCTCCCTATGGACTCACCATCTCCCTTTGGACTCACCATCTCCCTGTGGACTCACCATCTCCCTATGGACTCACCATCTCCCTGTGGACTCACCATCTCCCTATGGACTCACCATCTCCCTGTGGACTCGCCCTATGGACTCACCCTGTGGACTCACCATCTCCCTATGGACTCACCATCTCCCTGTGGACTCACCATCTCCCTGTGGACTCACCATCTCCCTATGGACTCACGATTTCCCTGTGGACTCACCATCTCCCTATGGACTCACCATCTCCCTTTGGACTCACCCTATGGACTCACCATCTCCCTATGGACTCACCATCTCCCTATGGACTCACCATCTCCCTGTGGACTCACCATCACCATATGGACTCACCATCTCCCTATGGATTCACCCTATGGACTCACCATCTCCCTGTGGACTCACCATCTCCCTATGGACTCACCATCTCCCTGTGGACTCACCATCTCCCTATCGACTCACCATCTCCCTGTGGACTCACCCTATGGACTCACCCTATGGACTCACCATCTCCCTATGGACTCACCATCTCCCTGTGGACTCACCATCTCCCTGTGGACTCACCATCTCCCTGTGGACTCACCATCTCCCTATGGACTCACCATCTCCCTGTGGACTCACCATCTCCCTGTGGACTCACCATCTCCCTTTGGACTCACCATCTCCCTATGGACTTACTATCTCTCTATGGACTCACCATCTCCCTTTGGACTCACCATCTCCCTATGGACTCACCCTATGGACTCACCATCTCCCTATGGACTCACCCTATGGACTCACCATCTCCCTGTGGACTCACTATCTCCCTGTGGACCTACCATCTCCCTATGGACTCACCATCTCACTGTGGACTTACTATCTCTCTATGGACTCACCATCTCCCTTTGGACTCACCTTCTCCCTATGGACTCACCATCTCCCCGTGGACTCACCATCTCCCTGTGGACTCACCATCTCCCTATGGACTCACCATCTCCCTATGGACTCACCATCTCCCTATGGACTCACCATCTCCCTGTGGACTCACCATCTCCCTATGGACTCACCATCTCCCTGTGGACTCACCATCTCCCTGTGGACTCACCATCTCCCTTTGGACTCACCATCTCCCTATGGACTTACTATCTCTCTATGGACTCACCATCTCCCTTTGGACTCACCTTCTCCCTATGGACTCACCCTATGGACTCACCATCTCCCTATGGACTCACCCTATGGACTCACCATCTCCCTGTGGACTCACTGTCTCCCTGTGGACTCACCATCCCCCTGTGGACTCACCATCTCCCTGTGGACTCACCATCTCCCTATGGACATACTATCTCTCTATGGACTCACCATCTCCCTGTGGAACTACAATCTCCCTATGGACTCACCATCTCACTGTGGACTTACTATCTCTCTATGGACTCACCATCTCCCTATGGACTCTACCTATGGACTCACCATCTCCCTGTGGACTCACCATCTCCCTGTGGACTCACCATCTCCCTATGGACTCACCATCTCTCTGTGGACTCACCATCACCCTATGGACTCACCATCTCCCTATGGACTCACCTATGGACTCACCATCTCCCTATGGACTCACCCTATGGACACACCATCTCCCTATGGACTCACCATCTCCCTGTGTACTCACCATATGGACTCACCATCTCCCTATGGACTCACCATCTCACTATGGACTCACTATATCCCTATGGACTCACCCTATGGACTCACCATCTCCTTGTGGACTCACCATCTCTCTATGGACTCACCATCTCCCTATGGACTCACCCTATGGACTCACCTTCACCCTATGGACTCACCATCTCCCTATGGACTCACCCTATGGACTCACCATCTCCCTATGGACTCACCATCTCCCTTTGGACTCACCATCTCCCTGTGGACTCACCATCTCCCTATGGACTCACCATCTCCCTGTGGACTCACCATCTCCCTATGGACTCACCATCTCCCTGTGGACTCGCCCTATGGACTCACCCTATGGACTCACCATCTCCCTATGGACTCACCATCTCCCTGTGGACTCACCATCTCCCTGTGGACTCACTATCTCCCTATGGACTCACGATTTCCCTGTGGACTCACCATCTCCCTATGGACTCACCATCTCCCTTTGGACTCACCCTATGGACTCACCATCTCCCTATGGACTCACCATCTCCCTATGGACTCACCATCTCCCTGTGGACTCACCATCACCATATGGACTCACCATCTCCCTATGGATTCACCCTATGGACTCACCATCTCCCTGTGGACTCACCATCTCCCTATGGACTCACCATCTCCCTGTGGACTCACCATCTCCCTATGGACTCACCATCTCCCTGTGGACTCACCCTATGGACTCACCCTATGGACTCACCATCTCCCTATGGACTCACCATCTCCCTGTGGACTCACCATCTCCCTGTGGACTCACCATCTCCCTGTGGACTCACCATCTCCCTATGGACTCACCATCTCCCTGTGGACTCACCATCTCCCTGTGGACTCACCATCTCCCTTTGGACTCACCATCTCCCTATGGACTTACTATCTCTCTATGGACTCACCATCTCCCTTTGGACTCACCATCTCCCTATGGACTCACCCTATGGACTCACCATCTCCCTATGGACTCACCCTATGGACTCACCATCTCCCTGTGGACTCACTATCTCCCTGTGGACTCACCATCCCCCTATGGACTCACCATCTCCCTGTGGACTCACCATCTCCCTATGGACTTACTATCTCTCTATGGACTCACCATCTCCCTGTGGACCTACCATCTCCCTATGGACTCACCATCTCACTGTGGACTTACTATCTCTCTATGGACTCACCATCTCCCTTTGGACTCACCTTCTCCCTATGGACTCACCATCTCCCCGTGGACTCACCATCTCCCTGTGGACTCACCATCTCCCTATGGACTCACCATCTCCCTATGGACTCACCATCTCCCTATGGACTCACCATCTCCCTGTGGACTCACCATCTCCCTATGGACTCACCATCTCCCTGTGGACTCACCATCTCCCTGTGGACTCACCATCTCCCTTTGGACTCACCATCTCCCTATGGACTTACTATCTCTCTATGGACTCACCATCTCCCTTTGGACTCACCTTCTCCCTATGGACTCACCCTATGGACTCACCATCTCCCTATGGACTCACCCTATGGACTCACCATCTCCCTGTGGACTCACTGTCTCCCTGTGGACTCACCATCCCCCTGTGGACTCACCATCTCCCTGTGGACTCACCATCTCCCTATGGACATACTATCTCTCTATGGACTCACCATCTCCCTGTATACCTACAATCTCCCTATGGACTCACCATCTCACTGTGGACTTACTATCTCTCTATGGACTCACCATCTCCCTTTGGACTAACCTTCTCCAAATGGACTCACCCTATGGACTCACCATCTCCCTATGGACTCACCCTATGGACTCACCATCTCCCTGTGGACTCACCATCTCCCTGTGGACTCACCATCTCCCCGTGGACTCACCATCTCCCTGTGGACTCACCATCACCCTATGGACTCACGTATGGACTCACCTTCTCACTATGGACTCACCCTATGGACTCACCATCTCTCTGTGGACTCACCATCTCCCTGTGGACTCACCATCTCCCTATGGACTCACCATCTCCCTTTGGACTCACCATCTCCCTTTGGACTCACCCTATGGACTCACCCTATGGACTCACCATCTCCCTATGGACTCACCATCTCCCTGTGGACTCACCATCTCCCTTTGGACTCACCCTATGGACTCACCCTATGGACTCACCATCTCCCTATGGACTCACCATCTCCCTGTGGACTCACCATCTCCCTGTGGACCTACCATCTCCCTATGGACTCACCATCTCACTGTGGACTTACTATCTCTCTATGGACTCACCATCTCCCTTTGGACTCACCTTCTCCAAATGGACTCACCCTATGGACTCACCATCTCCCTATGGACTCACCCTATGGACTCACCATCTCCCTGTGGACTCACCATCTCCCCGTGGACTCACCATCTCCCTGTGGACTCACCATCTCCCTGTGGACTCAACCTATGGACTCACCCTATGGACTCACCATCTCCCTATGGACTCACCATCTCCCTGTGGACTCACCATCTCCCTGTGGACTCACCATCTCCCTATGGACTCACAATTTCCCTGTGGACTCACCATCTCCCTATGGACTCACCATCTCCCTATGGACTCACCATCTCCCTTTGGACTCAGCATCTCCCTGTGGACTCACCATCTCCCTATGGACTCACCATCTCCCTGTGGACTCACCATCTCCCTATGGACTCACCATCTCCCTGTGGACTCACCCTATGGACTCACCCTATGGACTCACCATCTCCCTATGGACTCACCATCTCCCTGTGGACTCACCATCTCCCTGTGGACTCACCATCTCCCTATGGACTCATGATTTCCCTATGGACTCACCATCTCCCTATGGACTCACCATCTCCCTTTGGACTCACCCTATGGACTCACCATCTCCCTATGGACTCACCATCTCCCTATGGACTCACCATCTCCCTGTGGACTCACCATCACCCTATGGACTCACCATCTCCCTATGGATTCACCCTATGGACTCACCATCTCCCTGTGGACTCACCATCTCCCTATGGACTCACCATCTCCCTGTGGACTCACCATCTCCCTATGGACTCACCATCTCCCTGTGGACTCACCCTATGGACTCACCCTATGGACTCACCATCTCCCTATGGACTCACCATCTCCCTTTGGACTCACCCTATGGACTCACCATCTCCCTATGGACTCACCATCTCCCTATGGACTCACCATCTCCCTGTGGACTCACCATCACCCTATGGACTCACCATCTCCCTTTGGATTCACCCTATGGACTCACCATCTCCCTGTGGACTCACCATCTCCCTATGGACTCACCATCTCCCTGTGGACTTACCATCTCCCTATGGACTCACCATCTCCCTGTGGACTCACCCTATGGACTCACCCTATGGACTCACCATCTCCCTATGGACTCACCATCTCCCTGTGGACTCACCATCTCCCTGTGGACTCACCAGCTCCCTGTGGACTCACCATCTCCCTATGGACTCACCATCTCCCTGTGGACTCACCATCTCCCTGTGGACTCACCATCTCCCTTTGGACTCACCATCTCCCTATGGACTTACTATCTCTCTATGGACTCACCATCTCCCTTTGGACTCACCATCTCCCTATGGACTCACCCTATGGACTCACCATCTCCCTATGGACTCACCCTATGGACTCACCATCTCCCTGTGGACTCACTATCTCCCTGTGGACTCACCATCCCCCTATGGACTCACCATCTCCCTTTGGACTCACCATCTCCCTATGGACTCACCCTATGGACTCACCATCTCCCTATGGACTCTACCTATGGACTCACCATCTCCCTGTGGACTCACCATCTCCCTGTGGACTCACCATCTCCCTATGGACTCACCATCTCCCTGTGGACTCACCATCACCCTTTGGACTCACCATCTCCCTATGGACTCACCTATGGACTCACCATCTCCCTATGGACTCACCCTATGGACACACCATCTCCCTATGGACTCACCATCTCCCTGTGTACTCACCATATGGACTCACCATCTCCATATGGACTCACCATCTCCCTATGGACTCAGCATCTCACTATGGACTCACTATATCCCTATGGACTCACCCTATGGACTCACCATCTCCCTGTGGACTCACCATCTCTCTATGGACTCACCATCTCCCTATGGCCTCACCCTATGGACTCACCATCACCCTATGGACTCACCATCTCCCTATGGACTCACCCTATGGACTCACCATCTCCCTATGGACTCACCATCTCCCTGTGGACTCACCCTATGGACTCACCCTATGGACTCACCATCTCCCTATGGACTCACCATCTCCCTGTGGACTCACCATCTCCCTGTGGACTCACCATCTCCCTATGGACTCACGATTTCCCTGTGGACTCACCATCTCCCTATGGACTCACCATCTCCCTTTGGACTCACCCTATGGACTCACCATCTCCCTATGGACTCACCATCTCCCTATGGACTCACCATCTCCCTGTGGACTCACCATCACCCTATGGACTCACCATCTCCCTATGGATTCACCCTATGGACTCACCATCTCCCTGTGGACTCACCATCTCCCTATGGACTCACCATCTCCCTGTGGACTCACCATCTCCCTATGGACTCACCATCTCCCTGTGGACTCACCCTATGGACTCACCCTATGGACTCACCATCTCCCTATGGACTCACCATCTCCCTGTGGACTCACCATCTCCCTGTGGACTCACCATCTCCCTGTGGACTCACCATCTCCCTATGGACTCACCATCTCCCTGTGGACTCACCATCTCCCTGTGGACTCACCCTATGGACTCACCATCTCCCTATGGACTCACCATCTCCCTATGGACTCACCATCTCCCTGTGGACTCACCATCACCCTATGGACTCACCATCTCCCTATGGATTCACCCTATGGACTCACCATCTCCCTGTGGACTCACCATCTCCCTATGGACTCACCATCTCCCTGTGGACTCACCATCTCCCTATGGACTCACCATCTCCCTGTGGACTCACCCTATGGACTCACCCTATGGACTCACCATCTCCCTATGGACTCACCATCTCCCTGTGGACTCACCATCTCCCTGTGGACTCACCATCTCCCTGTGGACTCACCATCTCCCTATGGACTCACCATCTCCCTGTGGACTCACCATCTCCCTGTGGACTCACCATCTCCCTTTGGACTCACCATCTCCCTATGGACTTACTATCTCTCTATGGACTCACCATCTCCCTTTGGACTCACCATCTCCCTATGGACTCACCCTATGGACTCACCATCTCCCTATGGACTCACCCTATGGACTCACCATCTCCCTGTGGACTCACTATCTCCCTGTGGACCTACCATCTCCCTATGGACTCACCATCTCACTGTGGACTTACTATCTCTCTATGGACTCACCATCTCCCTTTTGAATCACCTTCTCCCTATGGACTCACCATCTCCCCGTGGACTCACCATCTCCCTGTGGACTCACCATCTCCCTATGGACTCACCATCTCCCTATGGACTCACCATCTCCCTATGGACTCACCATCTCCCTATGGACTCACCATCTCCCTGTGGACTCACCATCTCCCTATGGACTCACCATCTCCCTGTGGACTCACCATCTCCCTGTGGACTCACCATCTCCCTTTGGACTCACCATCTCCCTATGGACTTACTATCTCTCTATGGACTCACCATCTCCCTTTGGACTCACCTTCTCCCTATGGACTCACCCTATGGACTCACCATCTCCCTATGGACTCACCCTATGGACTCACCATCTCCCTGTGGACTCACTGTCTCCCTGTGGACTCACCATCCCCCTGTGGACTCACCATCTCCCTGTGGACTCACCATCTCCCTATGGACATACTATCTCTCTATGGACTCACCATCTCCCTGTGGAACTACAATCTCCCTATGGACTCACCATCTCACTGTGGACTTACTATCTCTCTATGGACTCACCATCTCCCTATGGACTCTACCTATGGACTCACCATCTCCCTGTGGACTCACCATCTCCCTGTGGACTCACCATCTCCCTATGGACTCACCATCTCTCTGTGGACTCACCATCACCCTATGGACTCACCATCTCCCTATGGACTCACCTATGGACTCACCATCTCCCTATGGACTCACCCTATGGACACACCATCTCCCTATGGACTCACCATCTCCCTGTGTACTCACCATATGGACTCACCATCTCCCTATGGACTCACCATCTCACTATGGACTCACTATATCCCTATGGACTCACCCTATGGACTCACCATCTCCTTGTGGACTCACCATCTCTCTATGGACTCACCATCTCCCTATGGACTCACCCTATGGACTCACCTTCACCCTATGGACTCACCATCTCCCTATGGACTCACCCTATGGACTCACCATCTCCCTATGGACTCACCATCTCCCTTTGGACTCACCATCTCCCTGTGGACTCACCATCTCCCTATGGACTCACCATCTCCCTGTGGACTCACCATCTCCCTATGGACTCACCATCTCCCTGTGGACTCGCCCTATGGACTCACCCTATGGACTCACCATCTCCCTATGGACTCACCATCTCCCTGTGGACTCACCATCTCCCTGTGGACTCACCATCTCCCTATGGACTCACGATTTCCCTGTGGACTCACCATCTCCCTATGGACTCACCATCTCCCTTTGGACTCACCCTATGGACTCACCATCTCCCTATGGACTCACCATCTCCCTATGGACTCACCATCTCCCTGTGGACTCACCATCACCATATGGACTCACCATCTCCCTATGGATTCACCCTATGGACTCACCATCTCCCTGTGGACTCACCATCTCCCTATGGACTCACCATCTCCCTGTGGACTCACCATCTCCCTATGGACTCACCATCTCCCTGTGGACTCACCCTATGGACTCACCCTATGGACTCACCATCTCCCTATGGACTCACCATCTCCCTGTGGACTCACCATCTCCCTGTGGACTCACCATCTCCCTGTGGACTCACCATCTCCCTATGGACTCACCATCTCCCTGTGGACTCACCATCTCCCTGTGGACTCACCATCTCCCTATGGACATACTATATCTCTATGGACTCACCATCTCCCTGTGGAACTACAATCTCCCTATGGACTCACCATCTCACTGTGGACTTACTATCTCTCTATGGACTCACCATCTCCCTATGGACTCTACCTATGGACTCACCATCTCCCTGTGGACTCACCATCTCCCTGTGGACTCACCATCTCCCTATGGACTCACCATCTCTCTGTGGACTCACCATCACCCTATGGACTCACCATCTCCCTATGGACTCACCTATGGACTCACCATCTCCCTATGGACTCACCCTATGGACACACCATCTCCCTATGGACTCACCATCTCCCTGTGTACTCACCATATGGACTCACCATCTCCCTATGGACTCACCATCTCACTATGGACTCACTATATCCCTATGGACTCACCCTATGGACTCACCATCTCCTTGTGGACTCACCATCTCTCTATGGACTCACCATCTCCCTATGGACTCACCCTATGGACTCACCTTCACCCTATGGACTCACCATCTCCCTATGGACTCACCCTATGGACTCACCATCTCCCTATGGACTCACCATCTCCCTTTGGACTCACCATCTCCCTGTGGACTCACCATCTCCCTATGGACTCACCATCTCCCTGTGGACTCACCATCTCCCTATGGACTCACCATCTCCCTGTGGACTCGCCCTATGGACTCACCCTATGGACTCACCATCTCCCTATGGACTCACCATCTCCCTGTGGACTCACCATCTCCCTGTGGACTCACCATCTCCCTATGGACTCACGATTTCCCTGTGGACTCACCATCTCCCTATGGACTCACCATCTCCCTTTGGACTCACCCTATGGACTCACCATCTCCCTATGGACTCACCATCTCCCTATGGACTCACCATCTCCCTGTGGACTCACCATCACCATATGGACTCACCATCTCCCTATGGATTCACCCTATGGACTCACCATCTCCCTGTGGACTCACCATCTCCCTATGGACTCACCATCTCCCTGTGGACTCACCATCTCCCTATGGACTCACCATCTCCCTGTGGACTCACCCTATGGACTCACCCTATGGACTCACCATCTCCCTATGGACTCACCATCTCCCTGTGGACTCACCATCTCCCTGTGGACTCACCATCTCCCTGTGGACTCACCATCTCCCTATGGACTCACCATCTCCCTGTGGACTCACCATCTCCCTGTGGACTCACCATCTCCCTTTGGACTCACCATCTCCCTATGGACTTACTATCTCTCTATGGACTCACCATCTCCCTTTGGACTCACCATCTCCCTATGGACTCACCCTATGGACTCACCATCTCCCTATGGACTCACCCTATGGACTCACCATCTCCCTGTGGACTCACTATCTCCCTGTGGACTCACCATCCCCCTATGGACTCACCATCTCCCTGTGGACTCACCATCTCCCTATGGACTTACTATCTCTCTATGGACTCACCATCTCCCTGTGGACCTACCATCTCCCTATGGACTCACCATCTCACTGTGGACTTACTATCTCTCTATGGACTCACCATCTCCCTTTGGACTCACCTTCTCCCTATGGACTCACCATCTCCCCGTGGACTCACCATCTCCCTGTGGACTTACCATCTCCCTATGGACTCACCATCTCCCTATGGACTCACCATCTCCCTATGGACTCACCATCTCCCTGTGGACTCACCATCTCCCTATGGACTCACCATCTCCCTGTGGACTCACCATCTCCCTGTGGACTCACCATCTCCCTTTGGACTCACCATCTCCCTATGGACTTACTATCTCTCTATGGACTCACCATCTCCCTTTGGACTCACCTTCTCCCTATGGACTCACCCTATGGACTCACCATCTCCCTATGGACTCACCCTATGGACTCACCATCTCCCTGTGGACTCACTGTCTCCCTGTGGACTCACCATCCCCCTGTGGACTCACCATCTCCCTGTGGACTCACCATCTCCCTATGGACATACTATCTCTCTATGGACTCACCATCTCCCTGTGGACCTACAATCTCCCTATGGACTCACCATCTCACTGTGGACTTACTATCTCTCTATGGACTCACCATCTCCCTTTGGACTAACCTTCTCCAAATGGACTCACCCTATGGACTCACCATCTCCCTATGGACTCACCCTATGGACTCACCATCTCCCTGTGGACTCACCATCTCCCTGTGGACTCACCATCTCCCCGTGGACTCACCATCTCCCTGTGGACTCACCATCACCCTATGGACTCACGTATGGACTCACCTTCTCACTATGGACTCACCCTATGGACTCACCATCTCTCTGTGGACTCACCATCTCCCTGTGGACTCACCATCTCCCTATGGACTCACCATCTCCCTTTGGACTCACCATCTCCCTTTGGACTCACCCTATGGACTCACCCTATGGACTCACCATCTCCCTATGGACTCACCATCTCCCTGTGGACTCACCATCTCCCTTTGGACTCACCCTATGGACTCACCCTATGGACTCACCATCTCCCTATGGACTCACCATCTCCCTGTGGACTCACCATCTCCCTGTGGACCTACCATCTCCCTATGGACTCACCATCTCACTGTGGACTTACTATCTCTCTATGGACTCACCATCTCCCTTTGGACTCACCTTCTCCAAATGGACTCACCCTATGGACTCACCATCTCCCTATGGACTCACCCTATGGACTCACCATCTCCCTGTGGACTCACCATCTCCCCGTGGACTCACCATCTCCCTGTGGACTCACCATCTCCCTGTGGACTCAACCTATGGACTCACCCTATGGACTCACCATCTCCCTATGGACTCACCATCTCCCTGTGGACTCACCATCTCCCTGTGGACTCACCATCTCCCTATGGACTCACAATTTCCCTGTGGACTCACCATCTCCCTATGGACTCACCATCTCCCTATGGACTCACCATCTCCCTGTGGACTCACCATCTCCCTATGGAATCACCATCTCCCTGTGGACTCACCATCTCCCTATGGACTCACCATCTCCCTGTGGACTCACCCTATGGACTCACCCTATGGACTCACCATCTCCCTATGGACTCACCATCTCCCTGTGGACTCACCATCTCCCTGTGGACTCACCATCTCCCTATGGACTCATGATTTCCCTATGGACTCACCATCTCCCTATGGACTCACCATCTCCCTTTGGACTCACCCTATGGACTCACCATCTCCCTATGGACTCACCATCTCCCTATGGACTCACCATCTCCCTGTGGACTCACCATCACCCTATGGACTCACCATCTCCCTATGGATTCACCCTATGGACTCACCATCTCCCTGTGGACTCACCATCTCCCTATGGACTCACCATCTCCCTGTGGACTCACCATCTCCCTATGGACTCACCATCTCCCTGTGGACTCACCCTATGGACTCACCCTATGGACTCACCATCTCCCTATGGACTCACCATCTCCCTTTGGACTCACCCTATGGACTCACCATCTCCCTATGGACTCACCATCTCCCTATGGACTCACCATCTCCCTGTGGACTCACCATCACCCTATGGACTCACCATCTCCCTTTGGATTCACCCTATGGACTCACCATCTCCCTGTGGACTCACCATCTCCCTATGGACTCACCATCTCCCTGTGGACTTACCATCTCCCTATGGACTCACCATCTCCCTGTGGACTCACCCTATGGACTCACCCTATGGACTCACCATCTCCCTATGGACTCACCATCTCCCTGTGGACTCACCATCTCCCTGTGGACTCACCAGCTCCCTGTGGACTCACCATCTCCCTATGGACTCACCATCTCCCTGTGGACTCACCATCTCCCTGTGGACTCACCATCTCCCTTTGGACTCACCATCTCCCTATGGACTTACTATCTCTCTATGGACTCACCATCTCCCTTTGGACTCACCATCTCCCTATGGACTCCCCCTATGGACTCACCATCTCCCTATGGACTCACCCTATGGACTCACCATCTCCCTGTGGACTCACTATCTCCCTGTGGACTCACCATCCCCCTATGGACTCACCATCTCCCTTTGGACTCACCATCTCCCTATGGACTCACCCTATGGACTCACCATCTCCCTATGGACTCTACCTATGGACTCACCATCTCCCTGTGGACTCACCATCTCCCTGTGGACTCACCATCTCCCTATGGACTCACCATCTCCCTGTGGACTCACCATCACCCTTTGGACTCACCATCTCCCTATGGACTCACCTATGGACTCACCATCTCCCTATGGACTCACCCTATGGACACACCATCTCCCTATGGACTCACCATCTCCCTGTGTACTCACCATATGGACTCACCATCTCCCTATGGACTCAGCATCTCACTATGGACTCACTATATCCCTATGGACTCACCCTATGGACTCACCATCTCCCTGTGGACTCACCATCTCTCTATGGACTCACCATCTCCCTATGGCCTCACCCTATGGACTCACCATCACCCTATGGACTCACCATCTCCCTATGGACTCACCCTATGGACTCACCATCTCCCTATGGACTCACCATCTCCCTGTGGACTCACCCTATGGACTCACCCTATGGACTCACCATCTCCCTATGGACTCACCATCTCCCTGTGGACTCACCATCTCCCTGTGGACTCACCATCTCCCTATGGACTCACGATTTCCCTGTGGACTCACCATCTCCCTATGGACTCACCATCTCCCTTTGGACTCACCCTATGGACTCACCATCTCCCTATGGACTCACCATCTCCCTATGGACTCACCATCTCCCTGTGGACTCACCATCACCCTATGGACTCACCATCTCCCTATGGATTCACCCTATGGACTCACCATCTCCCTGTGGACTCACCATCTCCCTATGGACTCACCATCTCCCTGTGGACTCACCATCTCCCTATGGACTCACCATCTCCCTGTGGACTCACCCTATGGACTCACCCTATGGACTCACCATCTCCCTATGGACTCACCATCTCCCTGTGGACTCACCATCTCCCTGTGGACTCACCATCTCCCTGTGGACTCACCATCTCCCTATGGACTCACCATCTCCCTGTGGACTCACCATCTCCCTGTGGACTCACCCTATGGACTCACCATCTCCCTATGGACTCACCATCTCCCTATGGACTCACCATCTCCCTGTGGACTCACCATCACCCTATGGACTCACCATCTCCCTATGGATTCACCCTATGGACTCACCATCTCCCTGTGGACTCACCATCTCCCTATGGACTCACAATTTCCCTGTGGACTCACCATCTCCCTATGGACTCACCATCTCCCTTTGGACTCACCCTATGGACTCACCATCTCCCTATGGACTCACCATCTCCCTATGGACTCACCATCTCCCTGTGGACTCACCATCACCCTATGGACTCACCATCTCCCTATGGATTCACCCCATGGACTCACCATCTCCCTGTGGACTCACCATCTCCCTATGGACTCACCATCTCCCTGTGGACTCACCATCTCCCTATGGACTCACCATCTCCCTGTGGACTCACCCTATGGACTCACCCTATGGACTCACCATCTCCCTATGGACTCACCATCTCCCTATGGACTCACCATCTCCCTATGGACTCACCATCTCCCTGTGGACTCACCATCACCCTATGGACTCACCATCTCCCTTTGGATTCACCCTATGGACTCACCATCTCCCTGTGGACTCACCATCTCCCTATGGACTCACCATCTCCCTGTGGACTCACCATCTCCCTATGGACTCACCATCTCCCTGTGGACTCACCCTATGGACTCACCCTATGGACTCACCATCTCCCTATGGACTCACCATCTCCCTGTGGACTCACCATCTCCCTGTGGACTCACCAGCTCCCTGTGGACTCACCATCTCCCTATGGACTCACCATCTCCCTGTGGACTCACCATCTCCCTGTGGACTCACCATCTCCCTTTGGACTCACCATCTCCCTATGGACTTACTATCTCTCTATGGACTCACCATCTCCCTTTGGACTCACCATCTCCCTTTGGACTCACCCAATGGACTCACCATCTCGCTATGGACTCACCCTATGGACTCACCATCTCCCTGTGGACTCACTAGCTCCCTGTGGACTCACCATCCCCCTATGGACTCACCATCTCCCTTTGGACTCACCATCTCCCTATGGACTCACCCTATGGACTCACCATCTCCCTATGGACTCTACCTATGGACCCACCATCTCCCTGTGGACTCACCATCTCCCTGTGGACTCACCATCACCCTATGGACTCACCATCTCCCTATGGACTCACCTATGGACTCACCATCTCCCTATGGACTCACCCTATGGACACACCATCTCCCTATGGACTCACCATCTCCCTGTGTACTCACCATATGGACTTACTATCTCCCTATGGACTCACCATCTCACTATGGACTCACTATATCCCTATGGACTCACCCTATGGACTCACCATCTCCTTGTGGACTCACCATCTCTCTATGGACTCACCATCTCCCTATGGACTCACCCTATGGACTCACCTTCACCCTATGGACTCACCATCTCCCTATGGACTCACCCTATGGACTCACCATCTCCCTATGGACTCACCATCTCCCTTTGGACTCACCATCTCCCTGTGGACTCACCATCTCCCTATGGACTCACCATCTCCCTGTGGACTCACCATCTCCCTATGGACTCACCATCTCCCTGTGGACTCACCCTATGGACTCACCCTATGGACTCGCCATCTCCCTATGGACTCACCATCTCCCTGTGGACTCACCATCTCCCTGTGGACTCACCATCTCCCTATGGACTCACGATTTCCCTGTGGACTCACCATCTCCCTACGGACTCACCATCTCCCTTTGGACTCACCCTATGGACTCACCATCTCCCTATGGACTCACCATCTCCCTATGGACTCACCATCTCCCTGTGGACTCACCATCACCCTATGGACTCACCATCTCCCTATGGATTCACCCTATGGACTCACCATCTCCCTGTGGACTCACCATCTCCCTATGGACTCACCATCTCCCTGTGGACTCACCATCTCCCTATGGACTCACCATCTCCCTGTGGACTCACCCTATGGACTCACCCTATGGACTCACCATCTCCCTATGGACTCACCATCTCCCTGTGGACTCACCATCTCCCTGTGGACTCACCATCTCCCTGTGGACTCACCATCTCCCTATGGACTCACCATCTCCCTGTGGACTCACCATCTCCCTGTGGACTCACCATCTCCCTTTGGACTCACCATCTCCCTATGGACTTACTATCTCTCTATGGACTCACCATCTCCCTTTGGACTCACCATCTCCCTATGGACTCACCCTATGGACTCACCATCTCCCTATGGACTCACCCTATGGACTCACCATCTCCCTGTGGACTCACTATCTCCCTGTGGACTCACCATCCCCCTATGGACTCACCATCTCCCTGTGGACTCACCATCTCCCTATGGACTTACTATCTCTCTATGGACTCACCATCTCCCTGTGGACCTACCATCTCCCTATGGACTCACCATCTCACTGTGGACTTACTATCTCTCTATGGACTCACCATCTCCCTTTGGACTCACCTTCTCCCTATGGACTCACCATCTCCCCGTGGACTCACCATCTCCCTGTGGACTCACCATCTCCCTATGGACTCACCATCTCCCTATGGACTCACCATCTCCCTATGGACTCACCATCTCCCTGTGGACTCACCATCTCCCTATGGACTCACCATCTCCCTGTGGACTCACCATCTCCCTGTGGACTCACCATCTCCCTTTGGACTCACCATCTCCCTATGGACTTACTATCTCTCTATGGACTCACCATCTCCCTTTGGACTCACCTTCTCCCTATGGACTCACCCTATGGACTCACCATCTCCCTATGGACTCACCCTATGGACTCACCATCTCCCTGTGGACTCACTGTCTCCCTGTGGACTCACCATCCCCCTGTGGACTCACCATCTCCCTGTGGACTCACCATCTCCCTATGGACATACTATCTCTCTATGGACTCACCATCTCCCTGTGGACCTACAATCTCCCTATGGACTCACCATCTCACTGTGGACTTACTATCTCTCTATGGACTCACCATCTCCCTTTGGACTCACCTTCTCCAAATGGACTCACCCTATGGACTCACCATCTCCCTATGGACTCACCCTATGGACTCACCATCTCCCTGTGGACTCACCATCTCCCTGTGGACTCACCATCTCCCCGTGGACTCACCATCTCCCTGTGGACTCACCATCACCCTATGGACTAACCTATGGACTCACCTTCTCACTATGGACTCACCCTATGGACTCACCATCTCCCTATGGACTCACCCTATGGACTCACCATCTCTCTGTGGACTCACCATCTCCCTGTGGACTCACCATCTCCCTATGGACTCACCATCTCCCTTTGGACTCACCATCTCCCTTTGGACTCACCCTATGGACTCACCCTATGGACTCACCATCTCCCTATGGACTCACCATCTCCCTGTGGACTCACCATCTCCCTTTGGACTCACCCTATGGACTCACCCTATGGACTCACCATCTCCCTATGGACTCACCATCTCCCTGTGGACTCACCATCTCCCTGTGGACCTACCATCTCCCTATGGACTCACCATCTCACTGTGGACTTACTATCTCTCTATGGACTCACCATCTCCCTTTGGACTCACCTTCTCCAAATGGACTCACCCTATGGTCTCACCATCTCCCTATGGACTCACCCTATGGACTCACCATCTCCCTGTGGACTCACCATCTCCCCGTGGACTCACCATCTCCCTGTGGACTCACCATCTCCCTGTGGACTCAACCTATGGACTCACCCTATGGACTCACCATCTCCCTATGGACTCACCATCTCCCTGTGGACTCACCATCTCCCTGTGGACTCACCATCTCCCTATGGACTCACAATTTCCCTGTGGACTCACCATCTCCCTATGGACTCACCATCTCCCTATGGACTCACCCTATGGACTCACCATCTCCCTATGGACTCACCATCTCCCTTTGGACTCAGCATCTCCCTGTGGACTCACCATCTCCCTATGGACTCACCATCTCCCTGTGGACTCACCATCTCCCTATGGACTCACCATCTCCCTGTGGACTCACCCTATGGACTCACCCTATGGACTCACCATCTCCCTATGGACTCACCATCTCCCTGTGGACTCACCATCTCCCTGTGGACTCACCATCTCCCTATGGACTCATGATTTCCCTATGGACTCACCATCTCCCTATGGACTCACCATCTCCCTTTGGACTCACCCTATGGACTCACCATCTCCCTATGGACTCACCATCTCCCTATGGACTCACCATCTCCCTGTGGACTCACCATCACCCTATGGACTCACCATCTCCCTATGGATTCACCCTATGGACTCACCATCTCCCTGTGGACTCACCATCTCCCTATGGACTCACCATCTCCCTGTGGACTCACCATCTCCCTATGGACTCACCATCTCCCTGTTGACTCACCCTATGGACTCACCCTATGGACTCACCATCTCCCTATGGACTCACCATCTCCCTGTGGACTCACCATCTCCCTTTGGACTCACCCTATGGACTCACCCTATGGACTCACCATCTCCCTATGGACTCACCATCTCCCTGTGGACTCACCATCTCCCTGTGGACCTACCATCTCCCTATGGACTCACCATCTCACTGTGGACTTACTATCTCTCTATGGACTCACCATCTCCCTTTGGACTCACCTTCTCCAAATGGACTCACCCTATGGACTCACCATCTCCCTATGGACTCACCCTATGGACTCACCATCTCCCTGTGGACTCACCATCTCCCCGTGGACTCACCATCTCCCTGTGGACTCACCATCTCCCTGTGGACTCAACCTATGGACTCACCCTATGGACTCACCATCTCCCTATGGACTCACCATCTCCCTGTGGACTCACCATCTCCCTGTGGACTCACCATCTCCCTATGGACTCACAATTTCCCTGTGGACTCACCATCTCCCTATGGACTCACCATCTCCCTATGGACTCACCCTATGGACTCACCATCTCCCTATGGACTCACCATCTCCCTTTGGACTCAGCATCTCCCTGTGGACTCACCATCTCCCTATGGACTCACCATCTCCCTGTGGACTCACCATCTCCCTATGGACTCACCATCTCCCTGTGGACTCACCCTATGGACTCACCCTATGGACTCACCATCTCCCTATGGACTCACCATCTCCCTGTGGACTCACCATCTCCCTGTGGACTCACCATCTCCCTATGGACTCATGATTTCCCTATGGACTCACCATCTCCCTATGGACTCACCATCTCCCTTTGGACTCACCCTATGGACTCACCATCTCCCTATGGACTCACCATCTCCCTATGGACTCACCATCTCCCTGTGGACTCACCATCACCCTATGGACTCACCATCTCCCTATGGATTCACCCTATGGACTCACCATCTCCCTGTGGACTCACCATCTCCCTATGGACTCACCATCTCCCTGTGGACTCACCATCTCCCTATGGACTCACCATCTCCCTGTTGACTCACCCTATGGACTCACCCTATGGACTCACCATCTCCCTATGGACTCACCATCTCCCTTTGGACTCACCCTATGGACTCACCATCTCCCTATGGACTCACCATCTCCCTATGGACTCACCATCTCCCTGTGGACTCACCATCACCCTATGGACTCACCATCTCCCTTTGGATTCACCCTATGGACTCACCATCTCCCTGTGGACTCACCCTATGGACTCACCCTATGGACTCACCATCTCCCTATGGACTCACCATCTCCCTGTGGACTCACCATCTCCCTGTGGACTCACCATCTCCCTATGGACTCACCATCTCCCTGTGGACTCACCATCTCCCTGTGGACTCACCATCTCCCTTTGGACTCACCATCTCCCTATGGACTTACTATCTCTCTATGGACTCACCATCTCCCTTTGGACTCACCATCTCCCTATGGACTCACCCTATGGACTCACCATCTCCCTATGGACTCACCCTATGGACTCACCATCTCCCTGTGGACTCACTATCTCCCTGTGGACTCACCATCCCCCTATGGACTCTCCATCTCCCTTTGGACTCACCATCTCCCTATGGACTCACCCTATGGACTCACCATCTCCCTATGGACTCTACCTATGGACTCACCATCTCCCTGTGGACTCACCATCTCCCTGTGGACTCACCATCTCCCTATGGACTCACCATCTCCCTGTGGACTCACCATCACCCTTTGGACTCACCATCTCCCTATGGACTCACCTATGGACTCACCATCTCCCTATGGACTCACCCTATGGACACACCATCTCCCTATGGACTCACTATATCCCTATGGACTCACCCTATGGACTCACCATCTCCCTGTGGACTCACCATCTCTCTATGGACTCACCATCTCCCTATGGCCTCACCCTATGGACTCACCATCACCCTATGGACTCACCATCTCCCTATGGACTCACCCTATGGACTCACCATCTCCCTATGGACTCACCATCTCCCTTTGGACTCACCATCTCCCTGTGGACTCACCATCTCCCTATGGACTCACCATCTCCCTGTGGACTCACCATCTCCCTATGGACTCACCATCTCCCTGTGGACTCACCCTATGGACTCACCCTATGGACTCACCATCTCCCTATGGACTCACCATCTCCCTGTGGACTCACCATCTCCCTGTGGACTCACCATCTCCCTATGGACTCACGATTTCCCTGTTGACTCACCATCTCCCTATGGACTCACCATCTCCCTTTGGACTCACCCTATGGACTCACCATCTCCCTATGGACTCACCATCTCCCTATGGACTCACCATCTCCCTGTGGACTCACCATCACCCTATGGACTCACCATCTCCCTATGGATTCACCCTATGGACTCACCATCTCCCTGTGGACTCACCATCTCCCTATGGACTCACCATCTCCCTGTGGACTCACCATCTCCCTATGGACTCACCATCTCCCTGTGGACTCACCCTATGGACTCACCCTATGGACTCACCATCTCCCTATGGACTCACCATCTCCCTGTGGACTCACCATCTCCCTGTGGACTCACCATCTCCCTGTGGACTCACCATCTCCCTATGGACTCACCATCTCCCTGTGGACTCACCATCTCCCTGTGGACTCACCATCTCCCTTTGGACTCACCATCTCCCTATGGACTTACTATCTCTCTTTGGACTCACCATCTCCCTTTGGACTCACCATCTCCCTATGGACTCACCCTATGGACTCACCATCTCCCTATGGACTCACCCTATGGACTCACCATCTCCCTGTGGACTCACTATCTCCCTGTGGACTCACCATCCCCCTATGGACTCACCATCTCCCTGTGGACTCACCATCTCCCTATGGACTTACTATCTCTCTATGGACTCACCATCTCCCTGTGGACCTACCATCTCCCTATGGACTCACCATCTCACTGTGGACTTACTATCTCTCTATGGACTCACCATCTCCCTTTGGACTCACCTTCTCCCTATGGACTCACCATCTCCCCGTGGACTCACCATCTCCCTGTGGACTCACCATCTCCCTATGGACTCACCATCTCCCTATGGACTCACCATCTCCCTATGGACTCAACATCTCCCTGTGGACTCACCATCTCCCTATGGACTCACCATCTCCCTGTGGACTCACCATCTCCCTGTGGACTCACCATCTCCCTTTGGACTCACCATCTCCCTATGGACTTACTATCTCTCTATGGACTCACCATCTCCCTTTGGACTCACCTTCTCCCTATGGACTCACCCTATGGACTCACCATCTTCCTATGGACTCACCCTATGGACTCACCATCTCCCTGTGGACTCACTGTCTCCCTGTGGACTCACCATCCCCCTGTGGACTCACCATCTCCCTGTGGACTCACCATCTCCCTATGGACATACTATCTCTCTATGGACTCACCATCTCCCTGTGGACCTACCATCTCCCTATGGACTCACCATCTCACTGTGGACTTACTATCTCTCTATGGACTCACCATCTCCCTTTGGACTCACCTTCTCCAAATGGACTCACCATATGGACTCACCATCTCCCTATGGACTCACCCTATGGACTCACCATCTCCCTGTGGACTCACCATCTCCCCGTGGACTCACCATCTCCCCGTGGACTCACCATCTCCCTGTGGACTCACCATCACCCTATGGACTCACCTATGGACTCACCTTCTCCCTATGGACTCACCCTATGGACTCACCATCTCCCTATGGACTCACCCTATGGACTCACCATCTCTCTGTGGACTCACCATCTCCCTGTGGACTCACCATCTCCCTATGGACTCACCATCTCCCTTTGGACTCACCATCTCCCTTTGGACTCACCCTATGGACTCACCCTATGGACTCACCATCTCCCTATGGACTCACCATCTCCCTGTGGACTCACCATCTCCCTGTGGACCTACCATCTCCCTATGGACTCACCATCTCACTGTGGACTTACTATCTCTCTATGGACTCACCATCTCCCTTTGGACTCACCTTCTCCAAATGGACTCACCCTATGGACTCACCATCTCCCTATGGACTCACCCTATGGACTCACCATCTCCCTGTGGACTCACCATCTCCCCGTGGACTCACCATCTCCCTGTGGACTCACCATCACCCTATGGACTCACCTATGGACTCACCATCTCCCTATGGACTCACCCTATGGACTCACCATCTCCCTATGGACTCACCATCTCTCTGTGGATTCACCATCTCCCTGTGGACTCACCATCTCCCTATGGACTCACCATCTCCCTTTGGACTCACCATCTCCCTTTGGACTCACCATCTCCCTTTGGACTCATCATCTCCCTATGGACTTACCATCTCCCTTTGGACTCACCATCTCCCTATGGACTCACTCTATGGACTCACCATCTCCCTGTGGACTCACCATCTCCCTGTGGACTCACCATCTCCCTATGGACTCACCATCTCCCTGTGGACTCACCATCACCCTATGGACTCACCATCTGCCTATGGACTCACCTATGGACTCACCGTCTCCCTATGGACTCACCCTATGGACACACCATCTCCCTATGGACTCACCATCTCCCTGTGTACTCACCATATGGACTCACCATCTCCCTATGGACTCACCATCTCCCTATGGACTCACCATCTCACTATGGACTCACTATATCCCTATGGACTCACCCTATGGACTCACCATCTCCCTGTGGACTCACCATCTCCCTATGGATTCACCCTATGGACTCACCATCTCCCTGTGGACTCACCATCTCCCTATGGACTCACCATCTCCCTGTGGACTCACCATCTCCCTATGGACTCACCATCTCCCTGTGAACTCACCCTATGGACTCACCCTATGGACTCACCATCTCCCTTTGGACTCATCATCTCCCTATGGACTTACCATCTCCCTTTGGACTCACCATCTCCCTATGGACTCACTCTATGGACTCACCATCTCCCTGTGGACTCACCATCTCCCTGTGGACTCACCATCTCCCTATGGACTCACCATCTCCCTGTGGACTCACCATCACCCTATGGACTCACCATCTGCCTATGGACTCACCTATGGACTCACCATCTCCCTATGGACTCACCCTATGGACACACCATCTCCCTATGGACTCACCATCTCCCTGTGTACTCACCATATGGACTCACCATCTCCCTATGGACTCACCATCTCCCTATGGACTCACCATCTCACTATGGACTCACTATATCCCTATGGACTCACCCTATGGACTCACCATCACCCTATGGACTCACCATCTGCCTATGGACTCACCTATGGACTCACCATCTCCCTATGGACTCACCCTATGGACACACCATCTCCCTATGGACTCACCATCTCCCTGTGTACTCACCATATGGACTCACCATCTCCCTATGGACTCACCATCTCCCTATGGACTCACCATCTCACTATGGACTCACTATATCCCTATGGACTCACCCTATGGACTCACCATCTCCCTGTGGACTCACCATCTCCCTATGGATTCACCCTATGGACTCACCATCTCCCTGTGGACTCACCATCTCCCTATGGACTCACCATCTCCCTGTGGACTCACCATCACCCTATGGACTCACCATCTGCCTATGGACTCACCTATGGACTCACCATCTCCCTATGGACTCACCCTATGGACACACCATCTCCCTATGGACTCACCATCTCCCTGTGTACTCACCATATGGACTCACCATCTCCCTATGGACTCACCATCTCCCTATGGACTCACCATCTCACTATGGACTCACTATATCCCTATGGACTCACCCTATGGACTCACCATCTCCCTGTGGACTCACCATCTCCCTATGGATTCACCCTATGGACTCACCATCTCCCTGTGGACTCACCATCTCCCTATGGACTCACCATCTCCCTGTGGACTCACCATCTCCCTATGGACTCACCATCTCCCTGTGAACTCACCCTATGGACTCACCCTATGGACTCACCATCTCCCTATGGACTCACCATCTCCCTATGGACTCACAATCTCCCTATGGACTCACCATCTCCCTGTGGACTCACCATCTCCCTATGGACTCACCATCTCCCTGTGGACTCACCATCTCCCTGTGGACTCACCATCTCCCTTTGGACTCACCATCTCCCTATGGACTTACTATCTCTCTATGGACTCACCATCTCCCTTTGGACTCACCTTCTCCCTATGGACTCACCCTATGGACTCACCATCTTCCTATGGACTCACCCTATGGACTCACCATCTCCCTGTGGACTCACTGTCTCCCTGTGGACTCACCATCCCCCTGTGGACTCACCATCTCCCTGTGGACTCACCATCTCCCTATGGACATACTATCTCTCTATGGACTCACCATCTCCCTGTGGACCTACCATCTCCCTATGGACTCACCATCTCACTGTGGACTTACTATCTCTCTATGGACTCACCATCTCCCTTTGGACTCACCTTCTCCAAATGGACTCACCATATGGACTCACCATCTCCCTATGGACTCACCCTATGGACTCACCATCTCCCTGTGGACTCACCATCTCCCCGTGGACTCACCATCTCCCCGTGGACTCACCATCTCCCTGTGGACTCACCATCACCCTATGGACTCACCTATGGACTCACCTTCTCCCTATGGACTCACCCTATGGACTCACCATCTCCCTATGGACTCACCCTATGGACTCACCATCTCTCTGTGGACTCACCATCTCCCTGTGGACTCACCATCTCCCTATGGACTCACCATCTCCCTTTGGACTCACCATCTCCCTTTGGACTCACCCTATGGACTCACCCTATGGACTCACCATCTCCCTATGGACTCACCATCTCCCTGTGGACTCACCATCTCCCTGTGGACCTACCATCTCCCTATGGACTCACCATCTCACTGTGGACTTACTATCTCTCTATGGACTCACCATCTCCCTTTGGACTCACCTTCTCCAAATGGACTCACCCTATGGACTCACCATCTCCCTATGGACTCACCCTATGGACTCACCATCTCCCTGTGGACTCACCATCTCCCCGTGGACTCACCATCTCCCTGTGGACTCACCATCACCCTATGGACTCACCTATGGACTCACCATCTCCCTATGGACTCACCCTATGGACTCACCATCTCCCTATGGACTCACCATCTCTCTGTGGATTCACCATCTCCCTGTGGACTCACCATCTCCCTATGGACTCACCATCTCCCTTTGGACTCACCATCTCCCTTTGGACTCACCATCTCCCTTTGGACTCATCATCTCCCTATGGACTTACCATCTCCCTTTGGACTCACCATCTCCCTATGGACTCACTCTATGGACTCACCATCTCCCTGTGGACTCACCATCTCCCTGTGGACTCACCATCTCCCTATGGACTCACCATCTCCCTGTGGACTCACCATCACCCTATGGACTCACCATCTCCCTATGGACTCACCTATGGACTCACCATCTCCCTATGGACTCACCCTATGGACACACCATCTCCCTATGGACTCACCATCTCCCTGTGTACTCACCATATGGACTCACCATCTCCCTATGGACTAACCATCTCCCTATGGACTCACCATCTCACTATGGACTCACTATATCCCTATGGACTCACCCTATGGACTCACCATCTCCCTGTGGACTCACCATCTCCCTATGGATTCACCCTATGGACTCACCATCTCCCTGTGGACTCACCATCTCCCTATGGACTCACCATCTCCCTGTGGACTCACCATCTCCCTATGGACTCACCATCTCCCTGTGAACTCACCCTATGGACTCACCCTATGGACTCACCATCTCCCTATGGACTCACCATCTCCCTGTGGACTCACCATCTCCCTGTGGACTCACCATCTCCCTGTGGACTCACCATCTCCCTATGGACTCACCATCTCCCTGTGGACTCACCATCTCCCTGTGGACTCACCATCTCCCTTTGGACTCACCATCTCCCTATGGACTTACTATCTCTCTATGGACTCACCATCTCCCTTTGGACTCACCATCTCCCTATGGACTCACCCTATGGACTCACCATCTCCCTATGGACTCACCCTATGGACTCACCATCTCCCTGTGGACTCACTATCTCCCTGTGGACTCACCATCCCCCTATGGACTCACCATCTCCCTGTGGACTCACCATCTCCCTATGGACTTACTATCTCTCTATGGACTCACCATCTCCCTGTGGACCTACCATCTCCCTATGGACTCACCATCTCACTGTGGACTTACTATCTCTCTATGGACTCACCATCTCCCTTTGGACTCACCTTCTCCCTATGGACTCACCATCTCCCCGTGGACTCACCATCTCCCTGTGGACTCACCATCTCCCTATGGACTCACCATCTCCCTATGGACTCACCATCTCCCTATGGACTCACCATCTCCCTGTGGACTCACCATCTCCCTATGGACTCACCATCTCCCTGTGGACTCACCATCTCCCTGTGGACTCACCATCTCCCTTTGGACTCACCATCTCCCTATGGACTTACTATCTCTCTATGGACTCACCATCTCCCTTTGGACTCACCTTCTCCCTATGGACTCACCCTATGGACTCACCATCTCCCTATGGACTCACCCTATGGACTCACCATCTCCCTGTGGACTCACTGTCTCCCTGTGGACTCACCATCCCCCTGTGGACTCACCATCTCCCTGTGGACTCACCATCTCCCTATGGACATACTATCTCTCTATGGACTCACCATCTCCCTGTGGACCTACAATCTCCCTATGGACTCACCATCTCACTGTGGACTTTCTATCTCTCTATGGACTCACCATCTCCCTTTGGACTCACCTTCTCCAAATGGACTCACCCTATGGACTCACCATCTCCCTATGGACTCACCCTATGGACTCACCATCTCCCTGTGGACTCACCATCTCCCTGTGGACTCACCATCTCCCCGTGGACTCACCATCTCCCTGTGGACTCACCATCACCCTATGGACTAACCTATGGACTCACCTTCTCACTATGGACTCACCCTATGGACTCACCATCTCCCTATGGACTCACCCTATGGACTCACCATCTCTCTTTGGACTCACCATCTCCCTGTGGACTCACCATCTCCCTATGGACTCACCATCTCCCTTTGGACTCACCATCTCCCTTTGGACTCACCCTATGGACTCACCCTATGGACTCACCATCTCCCTATGGACTCACCATCTCCCTGTGGACTCACCATCTCCCTTTGGACTCACCCTATGGACTCACCCTATGGACTCACCATCTCCCTATGGACTCACCATCTCCCTGTGGACTCACCATCTCCCTGTGGACCTACCATCTCCCTATGGACTCACCATCTCACTGTGGACTTACTATCTCTCTATGGACTCACCATCTCCCTTTGGACTCACCTTCTCCAAATGGACTCACCCTATGGACTCACCATCTCCCTATGGACTCACCCTATGGACTCACCATCTCCCTGTGGACTCACCATCTCCCCGTGGACTCACCATCTCCCTGTGGACTCACCATCTCCCTGTGGACTCAACCTATGGACTCACCCTATGGACTCACCATCTCCCTATGGACTCACCATCTCCCTGTGGACTCACCATCTCCCTGTGGACTCACCATCTCCCTATGGACTCACAATTTCCCTGTGGACTCACCATCTCCCTATGGACTCACCATCTCCCTATGGACTCACCCTATGGACTCACCATCTCCCTATGGACTCACCATCTCCCTTTGGACTCAGCATCTCCCTGTGGACTCACCATCTCCCTATGGACTCACCATCTCCCTGTGGACTCACCATCTCCCTATGGACTCACCATCTCCCTGTGGACTCACCCTATGGACTCACCCTATGGACTCACCCTATGGACTCACCATCTCCCTGTGGACTCACCATCTCCCTGTGGACTCACCATCTCCCTATGGACTCATGATTTCCCTATGGACTCACCATCTCCCTATGGACTCACCATCTCCCTTTGGACTCACCCTATGGACTCACCATCTCCCTATGGACTCACCATCTCCCTATGGACTCACCATCTCCCTGTGGACTCACCTTCTCCCTATGGACTCACCATCTCCCCGTGGACTCACCATCTCCCTGTGGACTCACCATCTCCCTATGGACTCACCATCTCCCTATGGACTCACCATCTCCCTATGGACTCACCATCTCCCTGTGGACTCACCATCTCCCTATGGACTCACCATCTCCCTGTGGACTCACCATCTCCCTGTGGACTCACCATCTCCCTTTGGACTCACCATCTCCCTATGGACTTACTATCTCTCTATGGACTCACCATCTCCCTTTGGACTCACCTTCTCCCTATGGACTCACCCTATGGACTCACCATCTCCCTATGGACTCACCCTATGGACTCACCATCTCCCTGTGGACTCACTGTCTCCCTGTGGACTCACCATCCCCCTGTGGACTCACCATCTCCCTGTGGACTCACCATCTCCCTATGGACATACTATCTCTCTATGGACTCACCATCTCCCTGTGGACCTACAATCTCCCTATGGACTCACCATCTCACTGTGGACTTTCTATCTCTCTATGGACTCACCATCTCCCTTTGGACTCACCTTCTCCAAATGGACTCACCCTATGGACTCACCATCTCCCTATGGACTCACCCTATGGACTCACCATCTCCCTGTGGACTCACCATCTCCCTGTGGACTCACCATCTCCCCGTGGACTCACCATCTCCCTGTGGACTCACCATCACCCTATGGACTAACCTATGGACTCACCTTCTCACTATGGACTCACCCTATGGACTCACCATCTCCCTATGGACTCACCCTATGGACTCACCATCTCTCTTTGGACTCACCATCTCCCTGTGGACTCACCATCTCCCTATGGACTCACCATCTCCCTTTGGACTCACCATCTCCCTTTGGACTCACCCTATGGACTCACCCTATGGACTCACCATCTCCCTATGGACTCACCATCTCCCTGTGGACTCACCATCTCCCTTTGGACTCACCCTATGGACTCACCCTATGGACTCACCATCTCCCTATGGACTCACCATCTCCCTGTGGACTCACCATCTCCCTGTGGACCTACCATCTCCCTATGGACTCACCATCTCACTGTGGACTTACTATCTCTCTATGGACTCACCATCTCCCTTTGGACTCACCTTCTCCAAATGGACTCACCCTATGGACTCACCATCTCCCTATGGACTCACCCTATGGACTCACCATCTCCCTGTGGACTCACCATCTCCCCGTGGACTCACCATCTCCCTGTGGACTCACCATCTCCCTGTGGACTCAACCTATGGACTCACCCTATGGACTCACCATCTCCCTATGGACTCACCATCTCCCTGTGGACTCACCATCTCCCTGTGGACTCACCATCTCCCTATGGACTCACAATTTCCCTGTGGACTCACCATCTCCCTATGGACTCACCATCTCCCTATGGACTCACCCTATGGACTCACCATCTCCCTATGGACTCACCATCTCCCTTTGGACTCAGCATCTCCCTGTGGACTCACCATCTCCCTATGGACTCACCATCTCCCTGTGGACTCACCATCTCCCTATGGACTCACCATCTCCCTGTGGACTCACCCTATGGACTCACCCTATGGACTCACCCTATGGACTCACCATCTCCCTGTGGACTCACCATCTCCCTGTGGACTCACCATCTCCCTATGGACTCATGATTTCCCTATGGACTCACCATCTCCCTATGGACTCACCATCTCCCTTTGGACTCACCCTATGGACTCACCATCTCCCTATGGACTCACCATCTCCCTATGGACTCACCATCTCCCTGTGGACTCACCATCACCCTATGGACTCACCATCTCCCTATGGATTCACCCTATGGACTCACCATCTCCCTGTGGACTCACCATCTCCCTATGGACTCACCATCTCCCTGTGGACTCACCATCTCCCTATGGACTCACCATCTCCCTGTGGACTCACCCTATGGACTCACCCTATGGACTCACCATCTCCCTATGGACTCACCATCTCCCTTTGGACTCACCCTATGGACTCACCATCTCCCTATGGACTCACCATCTCCCTATGGACTCACCATCTCCCTGTGGACTCACCATCACCCTATGGACTCACCATCTCCCTTTGGATTCACCCTATGGACTCACCATCTCCCTGTGGACTCACCATCTCCCTATGGACTCACCATCTCCCTGTGGACTTACCATCTCCCTATGGACTCACCATCTCCCTGTGGACTCACCCTATGGACTCACCCTATGGACTCACCATCTCCCTATGGACTCACCATCTCCCTGTGGACTCACCATCTCCCTGTGGACTCACCAGCTCCCTGTGGACTCACCATCTCCCTATGGACTCACCATCTCCCTGTGGACTCACCATCTCCCTGTGGACTCACCATCTCCCTTTGGACTCACCATCTCCCTATGGACTTACTATCTCTCTATGGACTCACCATCTCCCTTTGGACTCACCATCTCCCTATGGACTCACCCTATGGACTCACCATCTCCCTATGGACTCACCCTATGGACTCACCATCTCCCTGTGGACTCACTATCTCCCTGTGGACTCACCATCCCCCTATGGACTCACCATCTCCCTTTGGACTCACCATCTCCCTATGGACTCACCCTATGGACTCACCATCTCCCTATGGACTCTACCTATGGACTCACCATCTCCCTGTGGACTCACCATCTCCCTGTGGACTCACCATCTCCCTATGGACTCACCATCTCCCTGTGGACTCACCATCACCCTTTGGACTCACCATCTCCCTATGGACTCACCTATGGACTCACCATCTCCCTATGGACTCACCCTATGGACACACCATCTCCCTATGGACTCACCATCTCCCTGTGTACTCACCATATGGACTCACCATCTCCCTATGGACTCACCATCTCCCTATGGACTCACCATCTCACTATGGACTCACTATATCCCTATGGACTCACCCTATGGACTCACCATCTCCCTGTGGACTCACCATCTCTCTATGGACTCACCATCTCCCTATGGCCTCACCCTATGGACTCACCATCACCCTATGGACTCACCATCTCCCTATGGACTCACCCTATGGACTCACCATCTCCCTATGGACTCACCATCTCCCTTTGGACTCACCATCTCCCTGTGGACTCACCATCTCCCTATGGACTCACCATCTCCCTGTGGACTCACCATCTCCCTATGGACTCACCATCTCCCTGTGGACTCACCCTATGGACTCACCCTATGGACTCACCATCTCCCTATGGACTCACCATCTCCCTGTGGACTCACCATCTCCCTGTGGACTCACCATCTCCCTATGGACTCACGATTTCCCTGTTGACTCACCATCTCCCTATGGACTCACCATCTCACTTTGGACTCACCCTATGGACTCACCATCTCCCTATGGACTCACCATCTCCCTATGGACTCACCATCTCCCTGTGGACTCACCATCACCCTATGGACTCACCATCTCCCTATGGATTCACCCTATGGACTCACCATCTCCCTGTGGACCTACCATCTCCCTATGGACTCACCATCTCACTGTGGACTTACTATCTCTCTATGGACTCACCATCTCCCTTTGGACTCACCTTCTCCAAATGGACTCACCATATGGACTCACCATCTCCCTATGGACTCACCCTATGGACTCACCATCTCCCTGTGGACTCACCATCTCCCCGTGGACTCACCATCTCCCCGTGGACTCACCATCTCCCTGTGGACTCACCATCACCCTATGGACTCACCTATGGACTCACCTTCTCCCTATGGACTCACCCTATGGACTCACCATCTCCCTATGGACTCACCCTATGGACTCACCATCTCTCTGTGGACTCACCATCTCCCTGTGGACTCACCATCTCCCTATGGACTCACCATCTCCCTTTGGACTCACCATCTCCCTTTGGACTCACCCTATGGACTCACCCTATGGACTCACCATCTCCCTATGGACTCACCATCTCCCTGTGGACTCACCATCTCCCTGTGGACCTACCATCTCCCTATGGACTCACCATCTCACTGTGGACTTACTATCTCTCTATGGACTCACCATCTCCCTTTGGACTCACCTTCTCCAAATGGACTCACCCTATGGACTCACCATCTCCCTATGGACTCACCCTATGGACTCACCATCTCCCTGTGGACTCACCATCTCCCCGTGGACTCACCATCTCCCTGTGGACTCACCATCACCCTATGGACTCACCTATGGACTCACCATCTCCCTATGGACTCACCCTATGGACTCACCATCTCCCTATGGACTCACCATCTCTCTGTGGATTCACCATCTCCCTGTGGACTCACCATCTCCCTATGGACTCACCATCTCCCTTTGGACTCACCATCTCCCTTTGGACTCACCATCTCCCTTTGGACTCATCATCTCCCTATGGACTTACCATCTCCCTTTGGACTCACCATCTCCCTATGGACTCACTCTATGGACTCACCATCTCCCTGTGGACTCACCATCTCCCTGTGGACTCACCATCTCCCTATGGACTCACCATCTCCCTGTGGACTCACCATCACCCTATGGACTCACCATCTCCCTATGGACTCACCTATGGACTCACCATCTCCCTATGGACTCACCCTATGGACACACCATCTCCCTATGGACTCACCATCTCCCTGTGTACTCACCATATGGACTCACCATCTCCCTATGGACTCACCATCTCCCTATGGACTCACCATCTCACTATGGACTCACTATATCCCTATGGACTCACCCTATGGACTCACCATCTCCCTGTGGACTCACCATCTCCCTATGGATTCACCCTATGGACTCACCATCTCCCTGTGGACTCACCATCTCCCTATGGACTCACCATCTCCCTGTGGACTCACCATCTCCCTATGGACTCACCATCTCCCTGTGAACTCACCCTATGGACTCACCCTATGGACTCACCATCTCCCTATGGACTCACCATCTCCCTGTGGACTCACCATCTCCCTGTGGACTCACCATCTCCCTGTGGACTCACCATCTCCCTATGGACTCACCATCTCCCTGTGGACTCACCATCTCCCTGTGGACTCACCATCTCCCTTTGGACTCACCATCTCCCTATGGACTTACTATCTCTCTATGGACTCACCATCTCCCTTTGGACTCACCATCTCCCTATGGACTCACCCTATGGACTCACCATCTCCCTATGGACTCACCCTATGGACTCACCATCTCCCTGTGGACTCACTATCTCCCTGTGGACTCACCATCCCCCTATGGACTCACCATCTCCCTGTGGACTCACCATCTCCCTATGGACTTACTATCTCTCTATGGACTCACCATCTCCCTGTGGACCTACCATCTCCCTATGGACTCACCATCTCACTGTGGACTTACTATCTCTCTATGGACTCACCATCTCCCTTTGGACTCACCTTCTCCCTATGGACTCACCATCTCCCCGTGGACTCACCATCTCCCTGTGGACTCACCATCTCCCTATTGACTCACCATCTCCCTATGGACTCACCATCTCCCTATGGACTCACCATCTCCCTGTGGACTCACCATCTCCCTATGGACTCACCATCTCCCTGTGGACTCACCATCTCCCTGTGGACTCACCATCTCCCTTTGGACTCACCATCTCCCTATGGACTTACTATCTCTCTATGGACTCACCATCTCCCTTTGGACTCACCTTCTCCCTATGGACTCACCCTATGGACTCACCATCTCCCTATGGACTCACCCTATGGACTCACCATCTCCCTGTGGACTCACTGTCTCCCTGTGGACTCACCATCCCCCTGTGGACTCACCATCTCCCTGTGGACTCACCATCTCCCTATGGACATACTATCTCTCTATGGACTCACCATCTCCCTGTGGACCTACAATATCCCTATGGACTCACCATCTCACTGTGGACTTACTATCTCTCTATGGACTCACCATCTCCCTTTGGACTCACCTTCTCCAAATGGACTCACCCTATGGACTCACCATCTCCCTATGGACTCACCCTATGGACTCACCATCTCCCTGTGGACTCACCATCTCCCTGTGGACTCACCATCTCCCCGTGGACTCACCATCTCCCTGTGGACTCACCATCACCCTATGGACTAACCTATGGACTCACCTTCTCACTATGGACTCACCCTATGGACTCACCATCTCCCTATGGACTCACCCTATGGACTCACCATCTCTCTTTGGACTCACCATCTCCCTGTGGACTCACCATCTCCCTATGGACTCACCATCTCCCTTTGGACTCACCATCTCCCTTTGGACTCACCCTATGGACTCACCCTATGGACTCACCATCTCCCTATGGACTCACCATCTCCCTGTGGACTCACCATCTCCCTTTGGACTCACCCTATGGACTCACCCTATGGACTCACCATCTCCCTATGGACTCACCATCTCCCTGTGGACTCACCATCTCCCTGTGGACCTACCATCTCCCTATGGACTCACCATCTCACTGTGGACTTACTATCTCTCTATGGACTCACCATCTCCCTTTGGACTCACCTTCTCCAAATGGACTCACCCTATGGACTCACCATCTCCCTATGGACTCACCCTATGGACTCACCATCTCCCTGTGGACTCACCATCTCCCCGTGGACTCACCATCTCCCTGTGGACTCACCATCTCCCTGTGGACTCAACCTATGGACTCACCCTATGGACTCACCATCTCCCTATGGACTCACCATCTCCCTGTGGACTCACCATCTCCCTGTGGACTCACCATCTCCCTATGGACTCACAATTTCCCTGTGGACTCACCATCTCCCTATGGACTCACCATCTCCCTATGGACTCACCCTATGGACTCACCATCTCCCTATGGACTCACCATCTCCCTTTGGACTCAGCATCTCCCTGTGGACTCACCATCTCCCTATGGACTCACCATCTCCCTGTGGACTCACCATCTCCCTATGGACTCACCATCTCCCTGTGGACTCACCCTATGGACTCACCCTATGGACTCACCCTATGGACTCACCATCTCCCTGTGGACTCACCATCTCCCTGTGGACTCACCATCTCCCTATGGACTCATGATTTCCCTATGGACTCACCATCTCCCTATGGACTCACCATCTCCCTTTGGACTCACCCTATGGACTCACCATCTCCCTATGGACTCACCATCTCCCTATGGACTCACCATCTCCCTGTGGACTCACCATCACCCTATGGACTCACCATCTCCCTATGGATTCACCCTATGGACTCACCATCTCCCTGTGGACTCACCATCTCCCTATGGACTCACCATCTCCCTGTGGACTCACCATCTCCCTATGGACTCACCATCTCCCTGTGGACTCACCCTATGGACTCACCCTATGGACTCACCATCTCCCTATGGACTCACCATCTCCCTTTGGACTCACCCTATGGACTCACCATCTCCCTATGGACTCACCATCTCCCTATGGACTCACCATCTCCCTGTGGACTCACCATCACCCTATGGACTCACCATCTCCCTTTGGATTCACCCTATGGACTCACCATCTCCCTGTGGACTCACCATCTCCCTATGGACTCACCATCTCCCTGTGGACTTACCATCTCCCTATGGACTCACCATCTCCCTGTGGACTCACCCTATGGACTCACCCTATGGACTCACCATCTCCCTATGGACTCACCATCTCCCTGTGGACTCACCATCTCCCTGTGGACTCACCAGCTCCCTGTGGACTCACCATCTCCCTATGGACTCACCATCTCCCTGTGGACTCACCATCTCCCTGTGGACTCACCATCTCCCTTTGGACTCACCATCTCCCTATGGACTTACTATCTCTCTATGGACTCACCATCTCCCTTTGGACTCACCATCTCCCTATGGACTCACCCTATGGACTCACCATCTCCCTATGGACTCACCCTATGGACTCACCATCTCCCTGTGGACTCACTATCTCCCTGTGGACTCACCATCCCCCTATGGACTCACCATCTCCCTTTGGACTCACCATCTCCCTATGGACTCACCCTATGGACTCACAATCTCCCTATGGACTCTACCTATGGACTCACCATCTCCCTGTGGACTCACCATCTCCCTGTGGACTCACCATCTCCCTATGGACTCACCATCTCCCTGTGGACTCACCATCACCCTTTGGACTCACCATCTCCCTATGGACTCACCTATGGACTCACCATCTCCCTATGGACTCACCCTATGGACACACCATCTCCCTATGGACTCACCATCTCCCTGTGTACTCACCATATGGACTCACCATCTCCCTATGGACTCACCATCTCCCTATGGACTCACCATCTCACTATGGACTCACTATATCCCTATGGACTCACCCTATGGACTCACCATCTCCCTGTGGACTCACCATCTCTCTATGGACTCACCATCTCCCTATGGCCTCACCCTATGGACTCACCATCACCCTATGGACTCACCATCTCCCTATGGACTCACCCTATGGACTCACCATCTCCCTATGGACTCACCATCTCCCTTTGGACTCACCATCTCCCTGTGGACTCACCATCTCCCTATGGACTCACCATCTCCCTGTGGACTCACCATCTCCCTATGGACTCACCATCTCCCTGTGGACTCACCCTATGGACTCACCCTATGGACTCACCATCTCCCTATGGACTCACCATCTCCCTGTGGACTCACCATCTCCCTGTGGACTCACCATCTCCCTATGGACTCACGATTTCCCTGTTGACTCACCATCTCCCTATGGACTCACCATCTCACTTTGGACTCACCCTATGGACTCACCATCTCCCTATGGACTCACCATCTCCCTATGGACTCACCATCTCCCTGTGGACTCACCATCACCCTATGGACTCACCATCTCCCTATGGATTCACCCTATGGACTCACCATCTCCCTGTGGACTCACCATCTCCCTATGGACTCACCATCTCCCTGTGGACTCACCATCTCCCTATGGACTCACCATCTCCCTGTGGACTCACCCTATGGACTCACCATCTCCCTGTGGACTCACCATCTCCCTATGGACTCACCATCTCCCTGTGGACTCACCATCTCCCTATGGACTCACCATCTCCCTGTGGACTCACCATCTCCCTATGGACTTACTATCTCTCTTTGGACTCACCATCTCCCTTTGGACTCACCATCTCCCTATGGACTCACCCTATGGACTCACCATCTCCCTATGGACTCACCCTATGGACTCACCATCTCCCTGTGGACTCACTATCTCCCTGTGGACTCACCATCCCCCATGGACTCACCATCTCCCTGTGGACTCACCATCTCCCTATGGACTTACTATCTCTCTATGGACTCACCATCTCCCTGTGGACCTACCATCTCCCTATGGACTCACCATCTCACTGTGGACTTACTATCTCTCTATGGACTCACCATCTCCCTTTGGACTCACCTTCTCCCTATGGACTCACCATCTCCCCGTGGACTCACCATCTCCCTGTGGACTCACCATCTCCCTATGGACTCACCATCTCCCTATGGACTCACCATCTCCCTATGGACTCACCATCTCCCTGTGGACTCACCATCTCCCTATGGACTCACCATCTCCCTGTGGACTCACCATCTCCCTGTGGACTCACCATCTCCCTTTGGACTCACCATCTCCCTATGGACTTACTATCTCTCTATGGACTCACCATCTCCCTTTGGACTCACCTTCTCCCTATGGACTCACCCTATGGACTCACCATCTTCCTATGGACTCACCCTATGGACTCACCATCTCCCTGTGGACTCACTGTCTCCCTGTGGACTCACCATCCCCCTGTGGACTCACCATCTCCCTGTGGACTCACCATCTCCCTATGGACATACTATCTCTCTATGGACTCACCATCTCCCTGTGGACCTACCATCTCCCTATGGACTCACCATCTCACTGTGGACTTACTATCTCTCTATGGACTCACCATCTCCCTTTGGACTCACCTTCTCCAAATGGACTCACCCTATGGACTCACCATCTCCCTATGGACTCACCCTATGGACTCACCATCTCCCTGTGGACTCACCATCTCCCCGTGGACTCACCATCTCCCCGTGGACTCACCATCTCCCTGTGGACTCACGATCACCCTATGGACTCACCTATGGACTCACCTTCTCCCTATGGACTCACCCTATGGACTCACCATCTCCCTATGGACTCACCCTATGGACTCACCATCTCTCTGTGGACTCACCATCTCCCTGTGGACTCACCATCTCCCTATGGACTCACCATCTCCCTTTGGACTCACCATCTCCCTTTGGACTCACCCTATGGACTCACCCTATGGACTCACCATCTCCCTATGGACTCACCATCTCCCTGTGGACTCACCATCTCCCTGTGGACCTACCATCTCCCTATGGACTCACCATCTCACTGTGGACTTACTATCTCTCTATGGACTCACCATCTCCCTTTGGACTCACCTTCTCCAAATGGACTCACCCTATGGACTCACCATCTCCCTATGGACTCACCCTATGGACTCACCATCTCCCTGTGGACTCACCATCTCCCCGTGGACTCACCATCTCCCTGTGGACTCACCATCACCCTATGGACTCACCTATGGACTCACCATCTCCCTATGGACTCACCCTATGGACTCACCATCTCCCTATGGACTCACCATCTCTCTGTGGACTCACCATCTCCCTGTGGACTCACCATCTCCCTATGGACTCACCATCTCCCTTTGGACTCACCATCTCCCTTTGGACTCACCATCTCCCTTTGGACTCATCATCTCCCTATGGACTTACCATCTCCCTTTGGACTCACCATCTCCCTATGGACTCACTCTATGGACTCACCATCTCCCTGTGGACTCACCATCTCCCTGTGGACTCACCATCTCCCTATGGACTCACCATCTCCCTGTGGACTCACCATCACCCTATGGACTCACCATCTCCCTATGGACTCACCTATGGACTCACCATCTCCCTATGGACTCACCCTATGGACACACCATCTCCCTATGGACTCACCATCTCCCTGTGTACTCACCATATGGACTCACCATCTCCCTATGGACTCACCATCTCCCTATGGACTCACCATCTCTCTATGGACTCACTATATCCCTATGGACTCACCCTATGGACTCACCATCTCCCTGTGGACTCACCATCTCTCTATGGACTCACCATCTCACTGTGGACTTACTATCTCTCTATGGACTCACCATCTCCCTTTGGACTCACCTTCTCCAAATGGACTCACCCTATGGACTCACCATCTCCCTATGGACTCACCCTATGGACTCACCATCTCCCTGTGGACTCACCATCTCCCCGTGGACTCACCATCTCCCTGTGGACTCACCATCACCCTATGGACTCACCTATGGACTCACCATCTTCCTATGGACTCACCCTATGGACTCACCATCTCCCTATGGACTCACCCTATGGACTCACCATCTCTCTGTGGACTCACCATCTCCCTGTGGACTCACCATCTCCCTATGGACTCACCATCTCCCTTTGGACTCACCATCTCCCTTTGGACTCACCATCTCCCTATGGACTTACTATCTCTCTATGGACTCACCATCTCCCTTTGGACTCACCTTCTCCCTATGGACTCACCCTATGGACTCACCATCTTCCTATGGACTCACCCTATGGACTCACCATCTCCCTGTGGACTCACTGTCTCCCTGTGGACTCACCATCCCCCTGTGGACTCACCATCTCCCTGTGGACTCACCATCTCCCTATGGACATACTATCTCTCTATGGACTCACCATCTCCCTGTGGACCTACCATCTCCCTATGGACTCACCATCTCACTGTGGACTTACTATCTCTCTATGGACTCACCATCTCCCTTTGGACTCACCTTCTCCAAATGGACTCACCCTATGGACTCACCATCTCCCTATGGACTCACCCTATGGACTCACCATCTCCCTGTGGACTCACCATCTCCCCGTGGACTCACCATCTCCCCGTGGACTCACCATCTCCCTGTGGACTCACCATCACCCTATGGACTCACCTATGGACTCACCTTCTCCCTATGGACTCACCCTATGGACTCACCATCTCCCTATGGACTCACCCTATGGACTCACCATCTCTCTGTGGACTCACCATCTCCCTGTGGACTCACCATCTCCCTATGGACTCACCATCTCCCTTTGGACTCACCATCTCCCTTTGGACTCACCCTATGGACTCACCCTATGGACTCACCATCTCCCTATGGACTCACCATCTCCCTGTGGACTCACCATCTCCCTGTGGACCTACCATCTCCCTATGGACTCACCATCTCACTGTGGACTTACTATCTCTCTATGGACTCACCATCTCCCTTTGAACTCACCTTCTCCAAATGGACTCACCCTATGGACTCACCATCTCCCTATGGACTCACCCTATGGACTCACCATCTCCCTGTGGACTCACCATCTCCCCGTGGACTCACCATCTCCCTGTGGACTCACCATCACCCTATGGACTCACCTATGGACTCACCATCTCCCTATGGACTCACCCTATGGACTCACCATCTCCCTATGGACTCACCATCTCTCTGTGGACTCACCATCTCCCTGTGGACTCACCATCTCCCTATGGACTCACCATCTCCCTTTGGACTCACCATCTCCCTTTGGACTCACCATCTCCCTTTGGACTCATCATCTCCCTATGGACTTACCATCTCCCTTTGGACTCACCATCTCCCTATGGACTCACTCTATGGACTCACCATCTCCCTGTGGACTCACCATCTCCCTGTGGACTCACCATCTCCCTATGGACTCACCATCTCCCTGTGGACTCACCATCACCCTATGGACTCACCATCTCCCTATGGACTCACCTATGGACTCACCATCTCCCTATGGACTCACCCTATGGACACACCATCTCCCTATGGACTCACCATCTCCCTGTGTACTCACCATATGGACTCACCATCTCCCTATGGACTCACCATCTCCCTATGGACTCACCATCTCACTATGGACTCACTATATCCCTATGGACTCACCCTATGGACTCACCATCTCCCTGTGGACTCACCATCTCTCTATGGACTCACCATCTCACTGTGGACTTACTATCTCTCTATGGACTCACCATCTCCCTTTGGACTCACCTTCTCCAAATGGACTCACCCTATGGACTCACCATCTCCCTATGGACTCACCCTATGGACTCACCATCTCCCTGTGGACTCACCATCTCCCCGTGGACTCACCATCTCCCTGTGGACTCACCATCACCCTATGGACTCACCTATGGACTCACCATCTCCCTATGGACTCACCATCTCCCTATGGACTCACCATCTCTCTATGGACTCACTATATCCCTATGGACTCACCCTATGGACTCACCATCTCCCTGTGGACTCACCATCTCTCTATGGACTCACCATCTCACTGTGGACTTACTATCTCTCTATGGACTCACCATCTCCCTTTGGACTCACCTTCTCCAAATGGACTCACCCTATGGACTCACCATCTCCCTATGGACTCACCCTATGGACTCACCATCTCCCTGTGGACTCACCATCTCCCCGTGGACTCACCATCTCCCTGTGGACTCACCATCACCCTATGGACTCACCTATGGACTCACCATCTTCCTATGGACTCACCCTATGGACTCACCATCTCCCTATGGACTCACCCTATGGACTCACCATCTCTCTGTGGACTCACCATCTCCCTGTGGACTCACCATCTCCCTATGGACTCACCATCTCCCTTTGGACTCACCATCTCCCTTTGGACTCACCATCTCCCTATGGACTTACTATCTCTCTATGGACTCACCATCTCCCTTTGGACTCACCTTCTCCCTATGGACTCACCCTATGGACTCACCATCTTCCTATGGACTCACCCTATGGACTCACCATCTCCCTGTGGACTCACTGTCTCCCTGTGGACTCACCATCCCCCTGTGGACTCACCATCTCCCTGTGGACTCACCATCTCCCTATGGACATACTATCTCTCTATGGACTCACCATCTCCCTGTGGACCTACCATCTCCCTATGGACTCACCATCTCACTGTGGACTTACTATCTCTCTATGGACTCACCATCTCCCTTTGGACTCACCTTCTCCAAATGGACTCACCCTATGGACTCACCATCTCCCTATGGACTCACCCTATGGACTCACCATCTCCCTGTGGACTCACCATCTCCCCGTGGACTCACCATCTCCCCGTGGACTCACCATCTCCCTGTGGACTCACCATCACCCTATGGACTCACCTATGGACTCACCTTCTCCCTATGGACTCACCCTATGGACTCACCATCTCCCTATGGACTCACCCTATGGACTCACCATCTCTCTGTGGACTCACCATCTCCCTGTGGACTCACCATCTCCCTATGGACTCACCATCTCCCTTTGGACTCACCATCTCCCTTTGGACTCACCCTATGGACTCACCCTATGGACTCACCATCTCCCTATGGACTCACCATCTCCCTGTGGACTCACCATCTCCCTGTGGACCTACCATCTCCCTATGGACTCACCATCTCACTGTGGACTTACTATCTCTCTATGGACTCACCATCTCCCTTTGAACTCACCTTCTCCAAATGGACTCACCCTATGGACTCACCATCTCCCTATGGACTCACCCTATGGACTCACCATCTCCCTGTGGACTCACCATCTCCCCGTGGACTCACCATCTCCCTGTGGACTCACCATCACCCTATGGACTCACCTATGGACTCACCATCTCCCTATGGACTCACCCTATGGACTCACCATCTCCCTATGGACTCACCATCTCTCTGTGGACTCACCATCTCCCTGTGGACTCACCATCTCCCTATGGACTCACCATCTCCCTTTGGACTCACCATCTCCCTTTGGACTCACCATCTCCCTTTGGACTCATCATCTCCCTATGGACTTACCATCTCCCTTTGGACTCACCATCTCCCTATGGACTCACTCTATGGACTCACCATCTCCCTGTGGACTCACCATCTCCCTGTGGACTCACCATCTCCCTATGGACTCACCATCTCCCTGTGGACTCACCATCACCCTATGGACTCACCATCTCCCTATGGACTCACCTATGGACTCACCATCTCCCTATGGACTCACCCTATGGACACACCATCTCCCTATGGACTCACCATCTCCCTGTGTACTCACCATATGGACTCACCATCTCCCTATGGACTCACCATCTCCCTATGGACTCACCATCTCACTATGGACTCACTATATCCCTATGGACTCACCCTATGGACTCACCATCTCCCTGTGGACTCACCATCTCTCTATGGACTCACCATCTCACTGTGGACTTACTATCTCTCTATGGACTCACCATCTCCCTTTGGACTCACCTTCTCCAAATGGACTCACCCTATGGACTCACCATCTCCCTATGGACTCACCCTATGGACTCACCATCTCCCTGTGGACTCACCATCTCCCCGTGGACTCACCATCTCCCTGTGGACTCACCATCACCCTATGGACTCACCTATGGACTCACCATCTTCCTATGGACTCACCCTATGGACTCACCATCTCCCTATGGACTCACCCTATTGACTCACCATCTCTCTGTGGACTCACCATCTCCCTGTGGACTCACCATCTCCCTATGGACTCACCATCTCCCTTTGGACTCACCATCTCCCGTTGGACTCACCATCTCCCTTTGGACTCATCATCTCCCTATGGACTTACCATCTCCCTTTGGACTCACCATCTCCCTATGGACTCAACCTATGGACTCACCATCTCCCTATGGACTCACCCTATGGACTCACCATCTCCCTGTGGACTCACCATCTCCCTGTGGACTCACCATCTCCCTATGGACTCACCATCTCCCTATGGACTCACCCTATGGACTCACCATCTCCCTGTGGACTCACTATCTCCCTGTGGACTCACCATCCCCCTATGGACTCACCATCTCCCTGTGGACTCACCATCTCCCTATGGACTCACCATCTCCCTGTGGACCTACCATCTCCCTGTGGACTCACCATCTCACTGTGGACTTACTATCTCTCTATGGACTCACCATCTCCCTTTGGACTCACCTTCTCCCTATGGACTCACCATCTCCCCGTGGACTCACCATCTCCCTGTGGACTCACCATCTCCCTATGGACTCACCATCTCCCTATGGACTCACCATCTCCCTATGGACTCACCATCTCCCTGTGGACTCACCATCTCCCTATGGACTCACCATCTCCCTGTGGACTCACCATCTCCCTGTGGACTCACCATCTCCCTTTGGACTCACCATCTCCCTATGGACTTACTACCTCTCTATGGACTCACCATCTCCCTTTGGACTCACCTTCTCCCTATGGACTCACCCTATGGACTCACCATCTTCCTATGGACTCACCCTATGGACTCACCATCTCCCTGTGGACTCACTGTCTCCCTGTGGACTCACCATCCCCCTGTGGACTCACCATCTCCCTGTGGACTCACCATCTCCCTATGGACATACTATCTCTCTATGGACTCACCATCTCCCTATGGACATACTATCTCTCTATGGACTCACCATCTCCCTGTGGACCTACCATCTCCCTATGGACTCACCATCTCTCTGTGGACTCACCATCTCCCTGTGGACTCACCATCTCCCTATGGACTCACCATCTCCCTTTGGACTCACCATCTCCCTTTGGACTCACCATCTCCCTTTGGACTCATCATCTCCCTATGGACTTACCATCTCCCTTTGGACTCACCATCTCCCTATGGACTCAACCTATGGACTCACCATCTCCCTATGGACTCACCCTATGGACTCACCATCTCCCTGTGGACTCACCATCTCCCTGTGGACTCACCATCTCCCTATGGACTCACCATCTCCCTATGGACTCACCCTATGGACTCACCATCTCCCTGTGGACTCACTATCTCCCTGTGGACTCACCATCCCCCTATGGACTCACCATCTCCCTGTGGACTCACCATCTCCCTATGGACTTACTATCGCTCTATGGACTCACCATCTCCCTGTGGACCTACCATCTCCCTATGGACTCACCATCTCACTGTGGACTTACTATCTCTCTATGGACTCACCATCTCCCTTTGGACTCACCTTCTCCCTATGGACTCACCATCTCCCCGTGGACTCACCATCTCCCTGTGGACTCACCATCTCCCTATGGACTCACCATCTCCCTATGGACTCACCATCTCCCTATGGACTCACCATCTCCCTTTGGACTCACCATCTCCCTATGGACTTACTATCTCTCTATGGACTCACCATCTCCCTTTGGACTCACCTTCTCCCTATGGACTCACCCTATGGACTCACCATCTTCCTATGGACTCACCCTATGGACTCACCATCTCCCTGTGGACTCACTGTCTCCCTGTGGACTCACCATCCCCCTGTGGACTCACCATCTCCCTGTGGACTCACCATCTCCCTATGGACATACTATCTCTCTATGGACTCACCATCTCCCTGTGGACCTACCATCTCCCTATGGACTCACCATCTCACTGTGGACTTACTATCTCTCTATGGACTCACCATCTCCCTTTGGACTCACCTTCTCCAAATGGACTCACCCTATGGACTCACCATCTCCCTATGGACTCACCCTATGGACTCACCATCTCCCTGTGGACTCACCATCTCCCCGTGGACTCACCATCTCCCCGTGGACTCACCATCTCCCTGTGGACTCACCATCACCCTATGGACTCACCTATGGACTCACCTTCTCCCTATGGACTCACCCTATGGACTCACCATCTCCCTATGGACTCACCCTATGGACTCACCATCTCTCTGTGGACTCACCATCTCCCTGTGGACTCACCATCTCCCTATGGACTCACCATCTCCCTTTGGACTCACCATCTCCCTTTGGACTCACCCTATGGACTCACCCTATGGACTCACCATCTCCCTATGGACTCACCATCTCCCTGTGGACTCACCATCTCCCTGTGGACCTACCATCTCCCTATGGACTCACCATCTCACTGTGGACTTACTATCTCTCTATGGACTCACCATCTCCCTTTGGACTCCCCTTCTCCAAATGGACTCACCCTATGGACTCACCATCTCCCTATGGACTCACCCTATGGACTCACCATCTCCCTGTGGACTCACCATCTCCCCGTGGACTCACCATCTCCCTGTGGACTCACCATCACCCTATGGACTCACCTATGGACTCACCATCTCCCTATGGACTCACCCTATGGACTCACCATCTCCCTATGGACTCACCATCTCTCTGTGGACTCACCATCTCCCTGTGGACTCACCATCTCCCTATGGACTCACCATCTCCCTTTGGACTCACCATCTCCCTTTGGACTCACCATCTCCCTTTGGACTCATCATCTCCCTATGGACTCACCATCTCCCTTTGGACTCACCATCTCCCTTTGGACTCACCATCTCCCTTTGGACTCATCATCTCCCTATGGACTCACCATCTCCCTATGGACTCACCCTATGGACTCACCATCTCCCTATGGACTCACCATCTCTCTGTGGACTCACCATCTCCCTGTGGACTCACCATCTCCCTATGGACTCACCATCTCCCTTTGGACTCACCATCTCCCTGTGGACTCACCATCTCCCTATGGACTCACCATCTCCCTGTGGACTCACCATCTCCCTATTGACTCACCATCTCCCTGTGGACTCGCCCTATGGACTCACCCTATGGACTCACCATCTCCCTATGGACTCACCATCTCCCTGTGGACTCACCATCTCCCTGTGGACTCACCATCTCCCTATGGACTCACGATTTCCCTGTGGACTCACCATCTCCCTATGGACTCACCATCTCCCTTTGGACTCACCCTATGGACTCACCATCTCCCTATGGACTCACCATCTCCCGATGGACTCACCATCTCCCTGTGGACTCACCATCACCCTATGGACTCACCATCTCCCTATGGATTCACCCTATGGACTCACCATCTCCCTGTGGACTCACCATCTCCCTATGGACTCACCATCTCCCTGTGGACTCACCATCTCCCTATGGACTCACCATCTCCCTGTGGACTCACCCTATGGACTCACCCTATGGACTCACCATCTCCCTATGGACTCACCATCTCCCTGTGGACTCACCATCTCCCTGTGGACTCACCATCTCCCTGTGGACTCACCATCTCCCTATGGACTCACCATCTCCCTGTGGACTCACCATCTCCCTGTGGACTCACCATCTCCCTTTGGACTCACCATCTCCCTATGGACTTACTATCTCTCTATGGACTCACCATCTCCCTTTGGACTCACCATCTCCCTATGGACTCACCCTATGGACTCACCATCTCCCTATGGACTCACCCTATGGACTCACCATCTCCCTGTGGACTCACTATCTCCCTGTGGACTCACCATCCCCCTATGGACTCACCATCTCCCTGTGGACTCACCATCTCCCTATGGACTTACTATCTCTCTATGGACTCACCATCTCCCTGTGGACCTACCATCTCCCTATGGACTCACCATCTCACTGTGGACTTACTATCTCTCTATGGACTCACCATCTCCCTTTGGACTCACCTCCTCCCTATGGACTCACCATCTCCCCGTGGACTCACCATCTCCCTGTGGACTCACCATCTCCCTATGGACTCACCATCTCCCTATGGACTCACCATCTCCCTATGGACTCACCATCTCCCTGTGGACTCACCATCTCCCTATGGACTCACCATCTCCCTGTGGACTCACCATCTCCCTGTGGACTCACCATCTCCCTTTGGACTCACCATCTCCCTATGGACTCACCATCTCCCTTTGGACTCACCTTCTCCCTATGGACTCACCCTATGGACTCACCATCTCCCTATGGACTCACCCTATGGACTCACCATCTCCCTGTGGACTCACTGTCTCCCTGTGGACTCACCATCCCCCTGTGGACTCACCATTTCCCTGTGGACTCACCATCTCCATATGGACATACTATCTCTCTATGGACTCACCATCTCCCTGTGGACCTACAATCTCCCTATGGACTCACCATCTCACTGTGGACTCACCTTCTCCAAATGGACTCACCCTATGGACTCACCATCTCCCTATGGACTCACCCTATGGACTCACCATCTCCCTGTGGACTCAACATCTCCCTGTGGACTCACCATCTCCCCGTGGACTCACCATCTCCCTGTGGACTCACCATCACCCTATGGACTCACCTATGGACTCACCTTCTCACTATGGACTCACCCTATGGACTCACCATCTCCCTATGGACTCACCCTATGGACTCACCATCTCTCTGTGGACTCACCATCTCCCTGTGGACTCACCATCTCCCTATGGACTCACCATCTCCCTTTGGACTCACCATCTCCCTTTGGACTCACCCTATGGACTCACCCTATGGACTCACCATCTCCCTATGGACTCACCATCTCCCTGTGGACTCACCATCTCCCTTTGGACTCACCCTATGGACTCACCCTATGGACTCACCATCTCCCTATGGACTCACCATCTCCCTGTGGACTCACCATCTCCCTGTGGACCTACCATCTCCCTATGGACTCACCATCTCACTGTGGACTTACTATCTCTCTATGGACTCACCATCTCCCTTTGGACTCACCTTCTCCAAATGGACTCACCCTATGGACTCACCATCTCCCTATGGACTCACCCTATGGACTCACCATCTCCCTGTGGAATCACCATCTCCCCGTGGACTCACCATCTCCCTGTGGACTCACCATCTCCCTGTGGACTCAACCTATGGACTCACCCTATGGACTCACCATCTCCCTATGGACTCACCATCTCCCTGTGGACTCACCATCTCCCTGTGGACTCACCATCTCCCTATGGACTCACAATTTCCCTGTGGACTCACCATCTCCCTATGGACTCACCATCTCCCTATGGACTCACCCTATGGACTCACGATCTCCCTATGGACTCACCATCTCCCTTTGGACTCACCATCTCCCTATGGACTCACCATCTCCCTGTGGACTCACCATCTCCCTGTGGACTCACCATCTCCCTTTGGACTCACCATCTCCCTATGGACTTACTATCTCTCTATGGACTCACCATCTCCCTTTGGACTCACCTTCTCCCTATGGACTCACCCTATGGACTCACCATCTCCCTATGGACTCACCCTATGGACTCACCATCTCCCTGTGGACTCACTGTCTCCCTGTGGACTCACCATCTCCCTTTGGACTCACCTTCTCCAAATGGACTCACCCTATGGACTCACCATCTCCCTATGGACTCACCCTATGGACTCACCATCTCCCTGTGGACTCACCATCTCCCCATGGACTCACCATCTCCCTGTGGACTCACCATCACCCTATGGACTCACCTATGGACTCACCATCTCCCTATGGACTCACCCTATGGACTCACCATCTCCCTATGGACTCACCATCTCTCTGTGGACTCACCATCTCCCTGTGGACTCACCATCTCCCTATGGACTCACCATCTCCCTTTGGACTCACCATCTCCCTTTGGACTCACCATCTCCCTTTGGACTCATCATCTCCCTATGGACTCACCATCTCCCTTTGGACTCACCATCTCCCTTTGGACTCACCATCTCCCTTTGGACTCATCATCTCCCTATGGACTCACCATCTCCCTATGGACTCACCCTATGGACTCACCATCTCCCTATGGACTCACCATCTCTCTGTGGACTCACCATCTCCCTGTGGACTCACCATCTCCCTATGGACTCACCATCTCCCTTTGGACTCACCATCTCCCTGTGGACTCACCATCTCCCTATGGACTCACCATCTCCCTGTGGACTCACCATCTCCCTATGGACTCACCATCTCCCTGTGGACTCGCCCTATGGACTCACCCTATGGACTCACCATCTCCCTATGGACTCACCATCTCCCTGTGGACTCACCATCTCCCTGTGGACTCACCATCTCCCTATGGACTCACGATTTCCCTGTGGACTCACCATCTCCCTATGGACTCACCATCTCCCTTTGGACTCACCCTATGGACTCACCATCTCCCTATGGACTCACCATCTCCCTGTGGACTCACCATCTCCCTATGGACTCACCATCTCCCTGTGGACTCACCCTATGGACTCACCCTATGGACTCACCATCTCCCTATGGACTCACCATCTCCCTGTGGACTCACCATCTCCCTGTGGACTCACCATCTCCCTGTGGACTCACCATCTCCCTATGGACTCACCATCTCCCTGTGGACTCACCATCTCCCTGTGGACTCACCATCTCCCTTTGGACTCACCATCTCCCTATGGACTTACTATCTCTCTATGGACTCACCATCTCCCTTTGGACTCACCATCTCCCTATGGACTCACCCTATGGACTCACCATCTCCCTATGGACTCACCCTATGGACTCACCATCTCCCTGTGGACTCACTATCTCCCTGTGGACTCACCATCCCCCTATGGACTCACCATCTCCCTGTGGACTCACCATCTCCCTATGGACTTACTATCTCTCTATGGACTCACCATCTCCCTGTGGACCTACCATCTCCCTATGGACTCACCATCTCACTGTGGACTTACTATCTCTCTATGGACTCACCATCTCCCTTTGGACTCACCTTCTCCCTATGGACTCACCATCTCCCCGTGGACTCACCATCTCCCTGTGGACTCACCATCTCCCTATGGACTCACCATCTCCCTATGGACTCACCATCTCCCTATGGACTCACCATCTCCCTGTGGACTCACCATCTCCCTATGGACTCACCATCTCCCTGTGGACTCACCATCTCCCTGTGGACTCACCATCTCCCTTTGGACTCACCATCTCCCTATGGACTTACTATCTCTCTATGGACTCACCATCTCCCTTTGGACTCACCTTCTCCCTATGGACTCACCCTATGGACTCACCATCTCCCTATGGACTCACCCTATGGACTCACCATCTCCCTGTGGACTCACTGTCTCCCTGTGGACTCACCATCCCCCTGTGGACTCACCATCTCCCTGTGGACTCACCATCTCCATATGGACATACTATCTCTCTATGGACTCACCATCTCCCTGTGGACCTACAATCTCCCTATGGACTCACCATCTCACTGTGGACTTACTATCTCTCTATGGACTCACCATCTCCCTTTGGACTCACCTTCTCCAAATGGACTCACCCTATGGACTCACCATCTCCCTATGGACTCACCCTATGGACTCACCATCTCCCTGTGGACTCACCATCTCCCCGTGGACTCACCATCTCCCTGTGGACTCACCATCACCCTATGGACTCACCTATGGACTCACCTTCTCACTATGGACTCACCCTATGGACTCACCATCTCCCTATGGACTCACCCTATGGACTCACCATCTCTCTGTGGACTCACCATCTCCCTGTGGACTCACCATCTCCCTATGGACTCACCATCTCCCTTTGGACTCACCATCTCCCTTTGGACTCACCCTATGGACTCACCCTATGGACTCACCATCTCCCTATGGACTCACCATCTCCCTGTGGACTCACCATCTCCCTTTGGACTCACCCTATGGACTCACCCTATGGACTCACCATCTCCCTATGGACTCACCATCTCCCTGTGGACTCACCATCTCCCTGTGGACCTACCATCTCCCTATGGACTCACCATCTCACTGTGGACTTACTATCTCTCTATGGACTCACCATCTCCCTTTGGACTCACCTTCTCCAAATGGACTCACCCTATGGACTCACCATCTCCCTAAGGACTCACCCTATGGACTCACCATCTCCCTGTGGAATCACCATCTCCCCGTGGACTCACCATCTCCCTGTGGACTCACCATCTCCCTGTGGACTCAACCTATGGACTCACCCTATGGACTCACCATCTCCCTATGGACTCACCATCTCCCTGTGGACTCACCATCTCCCTGTGGACTCACCATCTCCCTATGGACTCACAATTTCCCTGTGGACTCACCATCTCCCTATGGACTCACCATCTCCCTATGGACTCACCCTATGGACTCACGATCTCCCTATGGACTCACCATCTCCCTTTGGACTCACCATCTCCCTATGGACTCACCATCTCCCTGTGGACTCACCATCTCCCTGTGGACTCACCATCTCCCTTTGGACTCACCATCTCCCTATGGACTTACTATCTCTCTATGGACTCACCATCTCCCTTTGGACTCACCTTCTCCCTATGGACTCACCCTATGGACTCACCATCTCCCTATGGACTCACCCTATGGACTCACCATCTCCCTGTGGACTCACTGTCTCCCTGTGGACTCACCATCTCCCTTTGGACTCACCTTCTCCAAATGGACTCACCCTATGGACTCACCATCTCCCTATGGACTCACCCTATGGACTCACCATCTCCCTGTGGACTCACCATCTCCCCATGGACTCACCATCTCCCTGTGGACTCACCATCACCCTATGGACTCACCTATGGACTCACCATCTCCCTATGGACTCACCCTATGGACTCACCATCTCCCTATGGACTCACCATCTCTCTGTGGACTCACCATCTCCCTGTGGACTCACCATCTCCCTATGGACTCACCATCTCCCTTTGGACTCACCATCTCCCTTTGGACTCACCATCTCCCTTTGGACTCATCATCTCCCTATGGACTCACCATCTCCCTTTGGACTCACCATCTCCCTTTGGACTCACCATCTCCCTTTGGACTCATCATCTCCCTATGGACTCACCATCTCCCTATGGACTCACCCTATGGACTCACCATCTCCCTATGGACTCACCATCTCTCTGTGGACTCACCATCTCCCTGTGGACTCACCATCTCCCTATGGACTCACCATCTCCCTTTGGACTCACCATCTCCCTGTGGACTCACCATCTCCCTATGGACTCACCATCTCCCTGTGGACTCACCATCTCCCTATGGACTCACCATCTCCCTGTGGACTCGCCCTATGGACTCACCCTATGGACTCACCATCTCCCTATGGACTCACCATCTCCCTGTGGACTCACCATCTCCCTGTGGACTCACCATCTCCCTATGGACTCACGATTTCCCTGTGGACTCACCATCTCCCTATGGACTCACCATCTCCCTTTGGACTCACCCTATGGACTCACCATCTCCCTATGGACTCACCATCTCCCTGTGGACTCACCATCTCCCTATGGACTCACCATCTCCCTGTGGACTCACCCTATGGACTCACCCTATGGACTCACCATCTCCCTATGGACTCACCATCTCCCTGTGGACTCACCATCTCCCTGTGGACTCACCATCTCCCTGTGGACTCACCATCTCCCTATGGACTCACCATCTCCCTGTGGACTCACCATCTCCCTGTGGACTCACCATCTCCCTTTGGACTCACCATCTCCCTATGGACTTACTATCTCTCTATGGACTCACCATCTCCCTTTGGACTCACCATCTCCCTATGGACTCACCCTATGGACTCACCATCTCCCTATGGACTCACCCTATGGACTCACCATCTCCCTGTGGACTCACTATCTCCCTGTGGACTCACCATCCCCCTATGGACTCACCATCTCCCTGTGGACTCACCATCTCCCTATGGACTTACTATCTCTCTATGGACTCACCATCTCCCTGTGGACCTACCATCTCCCTATGGACTCACCATCTCACTGTGGACTTACTATCTCTCTATGGACTCACCATCTCCCTTTGGACTCACCTTCTCCCTATGGACTCACCATCTCCCCGTGGACTCACCATCTCCCTGTGGACTCACCATCTCCCTATGGACTCACCATCTCCCTATGGACTCACCATCTCCCTATGGACTCACCATCTCCCTGTGGACTCACCATCTCCCTATGGACTCACCATCTCCCTGTGGACTCACCATCTCCCTGTGGACTCACCATCTCCCTTTGGACTCACCATCTCCCTATGGACTTACTATCTCTCTATGGACTCACCATCTCCCTTTGGACTCACCTTCTCCCTATGGACTCACCCTATGGACTCACCATCTCCCTATGGACTCACCCTATGGACTCACCATCTCCCTGTGGACTCACTGTCTCCCTGTGGACTCACCATCCCCCTGTGGACTCACCATCTCCCTGTGGACTCACCATCTCCATATGGACATACTATCTCTCTATGGACTCACCATCTCCCTGTGGACCTACAATCTCCCTATGGACTCACCATCTCACTGTGGACTTACTATCTCTCTATGGACTCACCATCTCCCTTTGGACTCACCTTCTCCAAATGGACTCACCCTATGGACTCACCATCTCCCTATGGACTCACCCTATGGACTCACCATCTCCCTGTGGACTCACCATCTCCCCGTGGACTCACCATCTCCCTGTGGACTCACCATCACCCTATGGACTCACCTATGGACTCACCTTCTCACTATGGACTCACCCTATGGACTCACCATCTCCCTATGGACTCACCCTATGGACTCACCATCTCTCTGTGGACTCACCATCTCCCTGTGGACTCACCATCTCCCTATGGACTCACCATCTCCCTTTGGACTCACCATCTCCCTTTGGACTCACCCTATGGACTCACCCTATGGACTCACCATCTCCCTATGGACTCACCATCTCCCTGTGGACTCACCATCTCCCTTTGGACTCACCCTATGGACTCACCCTATGGACTCACCATCTCCCTATGGACTCACCATCTCCCTGTGGACTCACCATCTCCCTGTGGACCTACCATCTCCCTATGGACTCACCATCTCACTGTGGACTTACTATCTCTCTATGGACTCACCATCTCCCTTTGGACTCACCTTCTCCAAATGGACTCACCCTATGGACTCACCATCTCCCTATGGACTCACCCTATGGACTCACCATCTCCCTGTGGAATCACCATCTCCCCGTGGACTCACCATCTCCCTGTGGACTCACCATCTCCCTGTGGACTCAACCTATGGACTCACCCTATGGACTCACCATCTCCCTATGGACTCACCATCTCCCTGTGGACTCACCATCTCCCTGTGGACTCACCATCTCCCTATGGACTCACAATTTCCCTGTGGACTCACCATCTCCCTATGGACTCACCATCTCCCTATGGACTCACCCTATGGACTCACGATCTCCCTATGGACTCACCATCTCCCTTTGGACTCACCATCTCCCTATGGACTCACCATCTCCCTGTGGACTCACCATCTCCCTGTGGACTCACCATCTCCCTTTGGACTCACCATCTCCCTATGGACTTACTATCTCTCTATGGACTCACCATCTCCCTTTGGACTCACCTTCTCCCTATGGACTCACCCTATGGACTCACCATCTCCCTATGGACTCACCATCTCCCTTTGGACTCACCCTATGGACTCACCATCTCCCTATGGACTCACCATCTCCCTGTGGACTCACCATCTCCCTATGGACTCACCATCTCCCTGTGGACTCACCCTATGGACTCACCCTATGGACTCACCATCTCCCTATGGACTCACCATCTCCCTGTGGACTCACCATCTCCCTGTGGACTCACCATCTCCCTGTGGACTCACCATCTCCCTATGGACTCACCATCTCCCTGTGGACTCACCATCTCCCTGTGGACTCACCATCTCCCTTTGGACTCACCATCTCCCTATGGACTTACTATCTCTCTATGGACTCACCATCTCCCTTTGGACTCACCATCTCCCTATGGACTCACCCTATGGACTCACCATCTCCCTATGGACTCACCCTATGGACTCACCATCTCCCTGTGGACTCACTATCTCCCTGTGGACTCACCATCCCCCTATGGACTCACCATCTCCCTGTGGACTCACCATCTCCCTATGGACTTACTATCTCTCTATGGACTCACCATCTCCCTGTGGACCTACCATCTCCCTATGGACTCACCATCTCACTGTGGACTTACTATCTCTCTATGGACTCACCATCTCCCTTTGGACTCACCTTCTCCCTATGGACTCACCATCTCCCCGTGGACTCACCATCTCCCTGTGGACTCACCATCTCCCTATGGACTCACCATCTCCCTATGGACTCACCATCTCCCTATGGACTCACCATCTCCCTGTGGACTCACCATCTCCCTATGGACTCACCATCTCCCTGTGGACTCACCATCTCCCTGTGGACTCACCATCTCCCTTTGGACTCACCATCTCCCTATGGACTTACTATCTCTCTATGGACTCACCATCTCCCTTTGGACTCACCTTCTCCCTATGGACTCACCCTATGGACTCACCATCTCCCTATGGACTCACCCTATGGACTCACCATCTCCCTGTGGACTCACTGTCTCCCTGTGGACTCACCATCCCCCTGTGGACTCACCATCTCCCTGTGGACTCACCATCTCCATATGGACATACTATCTCTCTATGGACTCACCATCTCCCTGTGGACCTACAATCTCCCTATGGACTCACCATCTCACTGTGGACTTACTATCTCTCTATGGACTCACCATCTCCCTTTGGACTCACCTTCTCCAAATGGACTCACCCTATGGACTCACCATCTCCCTATGGACTCACCCTATGGACTCACCATCTCCCTGTGGACTCACCATCTCCCCGTGGACTCACCATCTCCCTGTGGACTCACCATCACCCTATGGACTCACCTATGGACTCACCTTCTCACTATGGACTCACCCTATGGACTCACCATCTCCCTATGGACTCACCCTATGGACTCACCATCTCTCTGTGGACTCACCATCTCCCTGTGGACTCACCATCTCCCTATGGACTCACCATCTCCCTTTGGACTCACCATCTCCCTTTGGACTCACCCTATGGACTCACCCTATGGACTCACCATCTCCCTATGGACTCACCATCTCCCTGTGGACTCACCATCTCCCTTTGGACTCACCCTATGGACTCACCCTATGGACTCACCATCTCCCTATGGACTCACCATCTCCCTGTGGACTCACCATCTCCCTGTGGACCTTCCATCTCCCTATGGACTCACCATCTCACTGTGGACTTACTATCTCTCTATGGACTCACCATCTCCCTTTGGACTCACCTTCTCCAAATGGACTCACCCTATGGACTCACCATCTCCCTATGGACTCACCCTATGGACTCACCATCTCCCTGTGGAATCACCATCTCCCCGTGGACTCACCATCTCCCTGTGGACTCACCATCTCCCTGTGGACTCAACCTATGGACTCACCCTATGGACTCACCATCTCCCTATGGACTCACCATCTCCCTGTGGACTCACCATCTCCCTGTGGACTCACCATCTCCCTATGGACTCACAATTTCCCTGTGGACTCACCATCTCCCTATGGACTCACCATCTCCCTATGGACTCACCCTATGGACTCACGATCTCCCTATGGACTCACCATCTCCCTTTGGACTCACCATCTCCCTATGGACTCACCATCTCCCTGTGGACTCACCATCTCCCTGTGGACTCACCATCTCCCTTTGGACTCACCATCTCCCTATGGACTTACTATCTCTCTATGGACTCACCATCTCCCTTTGGACTCACCTTCTCCCTATGGACTCACCCTATGGACTCACCATCTCCCTATGGACTCACCCTATGGACTCACCATCTCCCTGTGGACTCACTGTCTCCCTGTGGACTCACCATCCCCCTGTGGACTCACCATCTCCCTGTGGACTCACCATCTCCATATGGACATACTATCTCTCTATGGACTCACAATTTCCCTGTGGACTCACCATCTCCCTATGGACTCACCATCTCCCTTTGGACTCACCTTCTCCAAATGGACTCACCCTATGGACTCACCATCTCCCTATGGACTCACCCTATGGACTCACCATCTCCCTGTGGACTCACCATCTCCCCGTGGACTCACAATCTCCCTGTGGACTCACCATCACCCTATGGACTCACCTATGGACTCACCATCTCCCTATGGACTCACCCTATGGACTCACCATCTCCCTATGGACTCACCATCTTTCTGTGGACTCACCATCTCCCTGTGGACTCACCATCTCCCTATGGACTCACCATCTCCCTTTGGACTCACCATCTCCCTTTGGACTCACCATCTCCCTTTGGACTCATCATCTCCCTATGGACTCACCATCTCCCTTTGGACTCACCATCTCCCTTTGGACTCACCATCTCCCTTTGGACTCATCATCTCCCTATGGACTCACCATCTCCCTATGGACTCACCCTATGGACTCACCATCTCCCTATGGACTCACCATCTCTCTGTGGACTCACCATCTCCCTGTGGACTCACCATCTCCCTATGGACTCACCATCTCCCTTTGGACTCACCATCTCCTTGTGGACTCACCATCTCCCTATGGACTCACCATCTCCCTGTGGACTCACCATCTCCCTATGGACTCACCATCTCCCTGTGGACTCGCCCTATGGACTCACCCTATGGACTCACCATCTCCCTATGGACTCACCATCTCCCTGTGGACTCACCATCTCCCTGTGGACTCACCATCTCCCTATGGACTCACGATTTCCCTGTGGACTCACCATCTCCCTATGGACTCACCATCTCCCTTTGGACTCACCCTATGGACTCACCATCTCCCTATGGACTCACCATCTCCCTATGGACTCACCATCTCCCTGTGGACTCACCATCACCCTATGGACTCACCATCTCCCTATGGATTCACCCTATGGACTCACCATCTCCCTGTGGACTCACCATCTCCCTATGGACTCACCATCTCCCTGTGGACTCACCATCTCCCTATGGACTCACCATCTCCCTGTGGACTCACCCTATGGACTCACCCTATGGACTCACCATCTCCCTATGGACTCACCATCTCCCTGTGGACTCACCATCTCCCTGTGGACTCACCATCTCCCTGTGGACTCACCATCTCCCTATGGACTCACCATCTCCCTGTGGACTCACCATCTCCCTGTGGACTCACCATCTCCCTTTGGACTCACCATCTCCCTATGGACTTACTATCTCTCTATGGACTCACCATCTCCCTTTGGACTCACCATCTCCCTATGGACTCACCCTATGGACTCACCATCTCCCTATGGACTCACCCTATGGACTCACCATCTCCCTGTGGACTCACTATCTCCCTGTGGACTCACCATCCCCCTATGGACTCACCATCTCCCTGTGGACTCACCATCTCCCTATGGACTTACTATCTCTCTATGGACTCACCATCTCCCTGTGGACCTACCATCTCCCTATGGACTCACCATCTCACTGTGGACTTACTATCTCTCTATGGACTCACCATCTCCCTTTGGACTCACCTTCTCCCTATGGACTCACCATCTCCCCGTGGACTCACCATCTCCCTGTGGACTCACCATCTCCCTATGGACTCACCATCTCCCTATGGACTCACCATCTCCCTATGGACTCACCATCTCCCTGTGGACTCACCATCTCCCTATGGACTCACCATCTCCCTGTGGACTCACCATCTCCCTGTGGACTCACCATCTCCCTTTGGACTCACCATCTCCCTATGGACTTACTATCTCTCTATGGACTCACCATCTCCCTTTGGACTCACCTTCTCCCTATGGACTCACCCTATGGACTCACCATCTCCCTATGGACTCACCCTATGGACTCACCATCTCCCTGTGGACTCACTGTCTCCCTGTGGACTCACCATCCCCCTGTGGACTCACCATCTCCCTGTGGACTCACCATCTCCATATGGACATACTATCTCTCTATGGACTCACCATCTCCCTGTGGACCTACAATCTCCCTATGGACTCACCATCTCACTGTGGACTTACTATCTCTCTATGGACTCACCATCTCCCTTTGGACTCACCTTCTCCAAATGGACTCACCCTATGGACTCACCATCTCCCTATGGACTCACCCTATGGACTCACCATCTCCCTGTGGACTCACCATCTCCCTGTGGACTCACCATCTCCCCGTGGACTCACCATCTCCCTGTGGACTCACCATCACCCTATGGACTCACCTATGGACTCACCTTCTCACTATGGACTCACCCTATGGACTCACCATCTCCCTATGGACTCACCCTATGGACTCACCATCTCTCTGTGGACTCACCATCTCCCTGTGGACTCACCATCTCCCTATGGACTCACCATCTCCCTTTGGACTCACCATCTCCCTTTGGACTCACCCTATGGACTCACCCTATGGACTCACCATCTCCCTATGGACTCACCATCTCCCTGTGGACTCACCATCTCCCTTTGGACTCACCCTATGGACTCACCCTATGGACTCACCATCTCCCTATGGACTCACCATCTCCCTGTGGACTCACCATCTCCCTGTGGACCTACCATCTCCCTATGGACTCACCATCTCACTGTGGACTTACTATCTCTCTATGGACTCACCATCTCCCTTTGGACTCACCTTCTCCAAATGGACTCACCCTATGGACTCACCATCTCCCTATGGACTCACCCTATGGACTCACCATCTCCCTGTGGAATCACCATCTCCCCGTGGACTCACCATCTCCCTGTGGACTCACCATCTCCCTGTGGACTCAACCTATGGACTCACCCTATGGACTCACCATCTCCCTATGGACTCACCATCTCCCTGTGGACTCACCATCTCCCTGTGGACTCACCATCTCCCTATGGACTCACAATTTCCCTGTGGACTCACCATCTCCCTATGGACTCACCATCTCCCTATGGACTCACCCTATGGACTCACGATCTCCCTATGGACTCACCATCTCCCTTTGGACTCACCATCTCCCTATGGACTCACCATCTCCCTGTGGACTCACCATCTCCCTGTGGACTCACCATCTCCCTTTGGACTCACCATCTCCCTATGGACTTACTATCTCTCTATGGACTCACCATCTCCCTTTGGACTCACCTTCTCCCTATGGACTCACCCTATGGACTCACCATCTCCCTATGGACTCACCCTATGGACTCACCATCTCCCTGTGGACTCACTGTCTCCCTGTGGACTCACCATCCCCCTGTGGACTCACCATCTCCCTGTGGACTCACCATCTCCATATGGACATACTATCTCTCCATGGACTCACAATTTCCCTGTGGACTCACCATCTCCCTATGGACTCACCATCTCCCTATGGACTCACCCTATGGACTCACCATCTCCCTATGGACTCACCATCTCCCTTTGGACTCAGCATCTCCCTGTGGACTCACCATCTCCCTATGGACTCACCATCTCCCTGTGGACTCACCATCTCACTATGGACTCACCATCTCCCTGTGGACTCACCCTATGGACTCACCCTATGGACTCACCATCTCCCTATGGACTCACCATCTCCCTGTGGACTCACCATCTCCCTGTGGACTCACCATCTCCCTATGGACTCATGATTTCCCTATGGACTCACCATCTCCCTATGGACTCACCATCTCCCTTTGGACTCACCCTATGGACTCACCATCTCCCTATGGACTCACCATCTCCCTATGGACTCACCATCTCCCTGTGGACTCACCATCACCCTATGGACTCACCATCTCCCTATGGATTCACCCTATGGACTCACCATCTCCCTGTGGACTCACCATCTCCCTATGGACTCACCATCTCCCTGTGGACTCACCATCTCCCTATGGACTCACCATCTCCCTGTGGACTCACCCTATGGACTCACCCTATGGACTCACCATCTCCCTATGGACTCACCATCTCCCTTTGGACTCACCCTATGGACTCACCATCTCCCTATGGACTCACCATCTCCCTATGGACTCACCATCTCCCTGTGGACTCACCATCACCCTATGGACTCACCATCTCCCTTTGGATTCACCCTATGGACTCACCATCTCCCTGTGGACTCACCATCTCCCTATGGACTCACCATCTCCCTGTGGACTTACCATCTCCCTATGGACTCACCATCTCCCTGTGGACTCACCCTATGGACTCACCCTATGGACTCACCATCTCCCTATGGACTCACCATCTCCCTGTGGACTCACCATCTCTCTGTGGACTCACCAGCTCCCTGTGGACTCACCATCTCCCTATGGACTCACCATCTCCCTGTGGACTCACCATCTCCCTATGGACTCACCCTATGGACTCACCATCTCCCTATGGACTCACCCTATGGACTCACCATCTCCCTGTGGACTCACTATCTCCCTGTGGACTCACCATCCCCCTATGGACTCACCATCTCCCTGTGGACTCACCATCTCCCTATGGACTTACTATCTCTCTATGGACTCACCATCTCCCTGTGGACCTACCATCTCCCTATGGACTCACCATCTCACTGTGGACTTACTATCTCTCTATGGACTCACCATCTCCCTTTGGACTCACCTTCTCCCTATGGACTCACCATCTCCCCGTGGACTCACCATCTCCCTGTGGACTCACCATCTCCCTATGGACTCACCATCTCCCTATGGACTCACCATCTCCCTATGGACTCACCATCTCCCTGTGGACTCACCATCTCCCTATGGACTCACCATCTCCCTGTGGACTCACCATCTCCCTGTGGACTCACCATCTCCCTTTGGACTCACCATCTCCCTATGGACTTACTATCTCTCTATGGACTCACCATCTCCCTTTGGACTCACCTTCTCCCTATGGACTCACCCTATGGACTCACCATCTCCCTATGGACTCACCCTATGGACTCACCATCTCCCTGTGGACTCACTGTCTCCCTGTGGACTCACCATCCCCCTGTGGACTCACCATCTCCCTGTGGACTCACCATCTCCATATGGACATACTATCTCTCTATGGACTCACCATCTCCCTGTGGACCTACAATCTCCCTATGGACTCACCATCTCACTGTGGACTTACTATCTCTCTATGGACTCACCATCTCCCTTTGGACTCACCTTCTCCAAATGGACTCACCCTATGGACTCACCATCTCCCTATGGACTCACCCTATGGACTCACCATCTCCCTGTGGACTCACCATCTCCCTGTGGACTCACCATCTCCCCGTGGACTCACCATCTCCCTGTGGACTCACCATCACCCTATGGACTCACCTATGGACTCACCTTCTCACTATGGACTCACCCTATGGACTCACCATCTCCCTATGGACTCACCCTATGGACTCACCATCTCTCTGTGGACTCACCATCTCCCTGTGGACTCACCATCTCCCTATGGACTCACCATCTCCCTTTGGACTCACCATCTCCCTTTGGACTCACCCTATGGACTCACCCTATGGACTCACCATCTCCCTATGGACTCACCATCTCCCTGTGGACTCACCATCTCCCTTTGGACTCACCCTATGGACTCACCCTATGGACTCACCATCTCCCTATGGACTCACCATCTCCCTGTGGACTCACCATCTCCCTGTGGACCTACCATCTCCCTATGGACTCACCATCTCACTGTGGACTTACTATCTCTCTATGGACTCACCATCTCCCTTTGGACTCACCTTCTCCAAATGGACTCACCCTATGGACTCACCATCTCCCTATGGACTCACCCTATGGACTCACCATCTCCCTGTGGAATCACCATCTCCCCGTGGACTCACCATCTCCCTGTGGACTCACCATCTCCCTGTGGACTCAACCTATGGACTCACCCTATGGACTCACCATCTCCCTATGGACTCACCATCTCCCTGTGGACTCACCATCTCCCTGTGGACTCACCATCTCCCTATGGACTCACAATTTCCCTGTGGACTCACCATCTCCCTATGGACTCACCATCTCCCTATGGACTCACCCTATGGACTCACGATCTCCCTATGGACTCACCATCTCCCTTTGGACTCACCATCTCCCTATGGACTCACCATCTCCCTGTGGACTCACCATCTCCCTGTGGACTCACCATCTCCCTTTGGACTCACCATCTCCCTATGGACTTACTATCTCTCTATGGACTCACCATCTCCCTTTGGACTCACCTTCTCCCTATGGACTCACCCTATGGACTCACCATCTCCCTATGGACTCACCCTATGGACTCACCATCTCCCTGTGGACTCACTGTCTCCCTGTGGACTCACCATCCCCCTGTGGACTCACCATCTCCCTGTGGACTCACCATCTCCATATGGACATACTATCTCTCCATGGACTCACAATTTCCCTGTGGACTCACCATCTCCCTATGGACTCACCATCTCCCTATGGACTCACCCTATGGACTCACCATCTCCCTATGGACTCACCATCTCCCTTTGGACTCAGCATCTCCCTGTGGACTCACCATCTCCCTATGGACTCACCATCTCCCTGTGGACTCACCATCTCACTATGGACTCACCATCTCCCTGTGGACTCACCCTATGGACTCACCCTATGGACTCACCATCTCCCTATGGACTCACCATCTCCCTGTGGACTCACCATCTCCCTGTGGACTCACCATCTCCCTATGGACTCATGATTTCCCTATGGACTCACCATCTCCCTATGGACTCACCATCTCCCTTTGGACTCACCCTATGGACTCACCATCTCCCTATGGACTCACCATCTCCCTATGGACTCACCATCTCCCTGTGGACTCACCATCACCCTATGGACTCACCATCTCCCTATGGATTCACCCTATGGACTCACCATCTCCCTGTGGACTCACCATCTCCCTATGGACTCACCATCTCCCTGTGGACTCACCATCTCCCTATGGACTCACCATCTCCCTGTGGACTCACCCTATGGACTCACCCTATGGACTCACCATCTCCCTATGGACTCACCATCTCCCTTTGGACTCACCCTATGGACTCACCATCTCCCTATGGACTCACCATCTCCCTATGGACTCACCATCTCCCTGTGGACTCACCATCACCCTATGGACTCACCATCTCCCTTTGGATTCACCCTATGGACTCACCATCTCCCTGTGGACTCACCATCTCCCTATGGACTCACCATCTCCCTGTGGACTTACCATCTCCCTATGGACTCACCATCTCCCTGTGGACTCACCCTATGGACTCACCCTATGGACTCACCATCTCCCTATGGACTCACCATCTCCCTGTGGACTCACCATCTCTCTGTGGACTCACCAGCTCCCTGTGGACTCACCATCTCCCTATGGACTCACCATCTCCCTGTGGACTCACCATCTCCCTGTGGACTCACCATCTCCCTTTGGACTCACCATCTCCCTATGGACTTACTATCTCTCTATGGACTCACCATCTCCCTTTGGACTCACCATCTCCCTATGGACTCACCCTATGGACTCACCATCTCCCTATGGACTCACCCTATGGACTCACCATCTCCCTGTGGACTCACTATCTCCCTGTGGACTCACCATCCCCCTATGGACTCACCATCTCCCTTTGGACTCACCATCTCCCTATGGACTCACCCTATGGACTCACCATCTCCCTATGGACTCTACCTATGGACTCACCATCTCCCTGTGGACTCACCATCTCCCTGTGGACTCACCATCTCCCTATGGACTCACCATCTCCCTGTGGACTCACCATCACCCTTTGGACTCACCATCTCCCTATGGACTCACCTATGGACTCACCATCTCCCTATGGACTCACCCTATGGACACACCATCTCCCTATGGACTCACCATCTCCCTGTGTACTCACCATATGGACTCACCATCTCCCTATGGACTCACCATCTCCCTATGGACTCACCATCTCACTATGGACTCACTATATCCCTATGGACTCACCCTATGGACTCACCATCTCCCTGTGGACTCACCATCTCTCTATGGACTCACCATCTCCCTATGGCCTCACCCTATGGACTCACCATCACCCTATGGACTCACCATCTCCCTATGGACTCACCCTATGGACTCACCATCTCCCTATGGACTCACCATCTCCCTTTGGACTCACCATCTCCCTGTGGACTCACCATCTCCCTATGGACTCACCATCTCCCTGTGGACTCACCATCTCCCTATGGACTCACCATCTCCCTGTGGACTCACCCTATGGACTCACCCTATGGACTCACCATCTCCCTATGGACTCACCATCTCCCTGTGGACTCACCATCTCCCTGTGGACTCACCATCTCCCTATGGACTCACGATTTCCCTGTGGACTCACCATCTCCCTATGGACTCACCATCTCCCTTTGGACTCACCCTATGGACTCACCATCTCCCTATGGACTCACCATCTCCCTATGGACTCACCATCTCCCTGTGGACTCACCATCACCCTATGGACTCACCATCTCCCTATGGATTCACCCTATGGACTCACCATCTCCCTGTGGACTCACCATCTCCCTATGGACTCACCATCTCCCTGTGGACTCACCATCTCCCTATGGACTCACCATCTCCCTGTGGACTCACCCTATGGACTCACCCTATGGACTCACCATCTCCCTATGGACTCACCATCTCCCTGTGGACTCACCATCTCCCTGTGGACTCACCATCTCCCTGTGGACTCACCATCTCCCTATGGACTCACCATCTCCCTGTGGACTCACCATCTCCCTGTGGACTCACCATCTCCCTTTGGACTCACCATCTCCCTATGGACTTACTATCTCTCTATGGACTCACCATCTCCCTTTGGACTCACCATCTCCCTATGGACTCACCCTATGGACTCACCATCTCCCTATGGACTCACCCTATGGACTCACCATCTCCCTGTGGACTCACTATCTCCCTGTGGACTCACCATCCCCCTATGGACTCACCATCTCCCTTTGGACTCACCATCTCCCTATGGACTCACCCTATGGACTCACCATCTCCCTATGGACTCTACCTATGGACTCACCATCTCCCTGTGGACTCACCATCTCCCTGTGGACTCACCATCTCCCTATGGACTCACCATCTCCCTGTGGACTCACCATCACCCTTTGGACTCACCATCTCCCTATGGACTCACCTATGGACTCACCATCTCCCTATGGACTCACCCTATGGACACACCATCTCCCTATGGACTCACCATCTCCCTGTGTACTCACCATATGGACTCACCATCTCCCTATGGACTCACCATCTCCCTATGGACTCACCATCTCACTATGGACTCACTATATCCCTATGGACTCACCCTATGGACTCACCATCTCCCTGTGGACTCACCATCTCTCTATGGACTCACCATCTCCCTATGGCCTCACCCTATGGACTCACCATCACCCTATGGACTCACCATCTCCCTATGGACTCACCCTATGGACTCACCATCTCCCTATGGACTCACCATCTCCCTTTGGACTCACCATCTCCCTGTGGACTCACCATCTCCCTATGGACTCACCATCTCCCTGTGGACTCACCATCTCCCTATGGACTCACCATCTCCCTGTGGACTCACCCTATGGACTCACCCTATGGACTCACCATCTCCCTATGGACTCACCATCTCCCTGTGGACTCACCATCTCCCTGTGGACTCACCATCTCCCTATGGACTCACGATTTCCCTGTGGACTCACCATCTCCCTATGGACTCACCATCTCCCTTTGGACTCACCCTATGGACTCACCATCTCCCTATGGACTCACCATCTCCCTATGGACTCACCATCTCCCTGTGGACTCACCATCACCCTATGGACTCACCATCTCCCTATGGATTCACCCTATGGACTCACCATCTCCCTGTGGACTCACCATCTCCCTATGGACTCACCATCTCCCTGTGGACTCACCATCTCCCTATGGACTCACCATCTCCCTGTGGACTCACCCTATGGACTCACCCTATGGACTCACCATCTCCCTATGGACTCACCATCTCCCTGTGGACTCACCATCTCCCTGTGGACTCACCATCTCCCTGTGGACTCACCATCTCCCTATGGACTCACCATCTCCCTGTGGACTCACCATCTCCCTGTGGACTCACCATCTCCCTTTGGACTCACCATCTCCCTATGGACTTACTATCTCTCTATGGACTCACCATCTCCCTTTGGACTCACCATCTCCCTATGGACTCACCCTATGGACTCACCATCTCCCTATGGACTCACCCTATGGACTCACCATCTCCCTGTGGACTCACTATCTCCCTGTGGACTCACCATCCCCCTATGGACTCACCATCTCCCTGTGGACTCACCATCTCCCTATGGACTTACTATCTCTCTATGGACTCACCATCTCCCTGTGGACCTACCATCTCCCTATGGACTCACCATCTCACTGTGGACTTACTATCTCTCTATGGACTCACCATCTCCCTTTGGACTCACCTTCTCCCTATGGACTCACCATCTCCCCGTGGACTCACCATCTCCCTGTGGACTCACCATCTCCCTATGGACTCACCATCTCCCTATGGACTCACCATCTCCCTATGGACTCACCATCTCCCTGTGGACTCACCATCTCCCTATGGACTCACCATCTCCCTGTGGACTCACCATCTCCCTGTGGACTCACCATCTCCCTTTGGACTCACCATCTCCCTATGGACTTACTATCTCTCTATGGACTCACCATCTCCCTTTGGACTCACCTTCTCCCTATGGACTCACCCTATGGACTCACCATCTTCCTATGGACTCACCCTATGGACTCACCATCTCCCTGTGGACTCACTGTCTCCCTGTGGACTCACCATCCCCTGTGGACTCACCAACTCCCTGTGGACTCACCATCTCCCTATGGACATACTATCTCTCTATGGACTCACCATCTCCCTGTGGACCTACCATCTCCCTATGGACTCACCATCTCACTGTGGACTTACTATCTCTCTATGGACTCACCATCTCCCTTTGGACTCACCTTCTCCAAATGGACTCACCCTATGGACTCACCATCTCCCTATGGACTCACCCTATGGACTCACCATCTCCCTGTGGACTCACCATCTCCCCGTGGACTCACCATCTCCCCGTGGACTCACCATCTCCCTGTGGACTCACCATCACCCTATGGACTCACCTATGGACTCACCTTCTCCCTATGGACTCACCCTATGGACTCACCATCTCCCTATGGACTCACCCTATGGACTCACCATCTCTCTGTGGACTCACCATCTCCCTGTGGACTCACCATCTCCCTATGGACTCACCATCTCCCTTTGGACTCACCATCTCCCTTTGGACTCACCCTATGGACTCACCCTATGGACTCACCATCTCCCTATGGACTCACCATCTCCCTGTGGACTCACCATCTCCCTGTGGACCTACCATCTCCCTATGGACTCACCATCTCACTGTGGACTTACTATCTCTCTATGGACTCACCATCTCCCTTTGGACTCACCTTCTCCAAATGGACTCACCCTATGGACTCACCATCTCCCTATGGACTCACCCTATGGACTCACCATCTCCCTGTGGACTCACCATCTCCCCATGGACTCACCATCTCCCTGTGGACTCACCATCACCCTATGGACTCACCTATGGACTCACCATCTCCCTATGGACTCACCCTATGGACTCACCATCTCCCTATGGACTCACCATCTCTCTGTGGACTCACCATCTCCCTGTGGACTCACCATCTCCCTATGGACTCACCATCTCCCTTTGGACTCACCATCTCCCTTTGGACTCACCATCTCCCTTTGGACTCATCATCTCCCTATGGACTTACCATCTCCCTTTGGACTCACCATCTCCCTATGGACTCACTCTATGGACTCACCATCTCCCTGTGGACTCACCATCTCCCTGTGGACTCACCATCTCCCTATGGACTCACCATCTCCCTGTGGACTCACCATCACCCTATGGACTCACCATCTCCCTATGGACTCACCTATGGACTCACCATCTCCCTATGGACTCACCCTATGGACACACCATCTCCCTATGGACTCACCATCTCCCTGTGTACTCACCATATGGACTCACCATCTCCCTATGGACTCACCATCTCCCTATGGACTCACCATCTCACTATGGACTCACTATATCCCTATGGACTCACCCTATGGACTCACCATCTCCCTGTGGACTCACCATCTCTCTATGGACTCACCATCTCACTGTGGACTTACTATCTCTCTATGGACTCACCATCTCCCTTTGGACTCACCTTCTCCCTATGGACTCACCCTATGGACTCACCATCTCCCTATGGACTCACCATCTCTCTGTGGACTCACCATCTCCCTGTGGACTCACCATCTCCCTATGGACTCACCATCTCCCTTTGGACTCACCATCTCCCTTTGGACTCACCATCTCCCTTTGGACTCATCATCTCCCTATGGACTTACCATCTCCCTTTGGACTCACCATCTCCCTATGGACTCACTCTATGGACTCACCATCTCCCTGTGGACTCACCATCTCCCTGTGGACTCACCATCTCCCTATGGACTCACCATCTCCCTGTGGACTCACCATCACCCTATGGACTCACCATCTCCCTATGGACTCACCTATGGACTCACCATCTCCCTATGGACTCACCCTATGGACACACCATCTCCCTATGGACTCACCATCTCCCTGTGTACTCACCATATGGACTCACCATCTCCCTATGGACTCACCATCTCCCTATGGACTCACCATCTCACTATGGACTCACTATATCCCTATGGACTCACCCTATGGACTCACCATCTCCCTATGGACTCACCATCTCCCTATGGACTCACCCTATGGACTCACCATCTCCCTGTGGACTCACCATCTCCCCGTGGACTCACCATCTCCCCGTGGACTCACCATCTCCCTGTGGACTCACCATCACCCTATGGACTCACCTATGGACTCACCTTCTCCCTATGGACTCACCCTATGGACTCACCATCTCCCTATGGACTCACCCTATGGACTCACCATCTCTCTGTGGACTCACCATCTCCCTGTGGACTCACCATCTCCCTATGGACTCACCATCTCCCTTTGGACTCACCATCTCCCTTTGGACTCACCCTATGGACTCACCCTATGGACTCACCATCTCCCTATGGACTCACCATCTCCCTGTGGACTCACCATCTCCCTGTGGACCTACCATCTCCCTATGGACTCACCATCTCACTGTGGACTTACTATCTCTCTATGGACTCACCATCTCCCTTTGGACTCACCTTCTCCAAATGGACTCACCCTATGGACTCACCATCTCCCTATGGACTCACCCTATGGACTCACCATCTCCCTGTGGACTCACCATCTCCCCATGGACTCACCATCTCCCTGTGGACTCACCATCACCCTATGGACTCACCTATGGACTCACCATCTCCCTATGGACTCACCCTATGGACTCACCATCTCCCTATGGACTCACCATCTCTCTGTGGACTCACCATCTCCCTGTGGACTCACCATCTCCCTATGGACTCACCATCTCCCTTTGGACTCACCATCTCCCTTTGGACTCACCATCTCCCTTTGGACTCATCATCTCCCTATGGACTTACCATCTCCCTTTGGACTCACCATCTCCCTATGGACTCACTCTATGGACTCACCATCTCCCTGTGGACTCACCATCTCCCTGTGGACTCACCATCTCCCTATGGACTCACCATCTCCCTGTGGACTCACCATCACCCTATGGACTCACCATCTCCCTATGGACTCACCTATGGACTCACCATCTCCCTATGGACTCACCCTATGGACACACCATCTCCCTATGGACTCACCATCTCCCTGTGTACTCACCATATGGACTCACCATCTCCCTATGGACTCACCATCTCCCTATGGACTCACCATCTCACTATGGACTCACTATATCCCTATGGACTCACCCTATGGACTCACCATCTCCCTGTGGACTCACCATCTCTCTATGGACTCACCATCTCACTGTGGACTTACTATCTCTCTATGGACTCACCATCTCCCTTTGGACTCACCTTCTCCCTATGGACTCACCCTATGGACTCACCATCTCCCTATGGACTCACCATCTCTCTGTGGACTCACCATCTCCCTGTGGACTCACCATCTCCCTATGGACTCACCATCTCCCTTTGGACTCACCATCTCCCTTTGGACTCACCATCTCCCTTTGGACTCATCATCTCCCTATGGACTTACCATCTCCCTTTGGACTCACCATCTCCCTATGGACTCACTCTATGGACTCACCATCTCCCTGTGGACTCACCATCTCCCTGTGGACTCACCATCTCCCTATGGACTCACCATCTCCCTGTGGACTCACCATCACCCTATGGACTCACCATCTCCCTATGGACTCACCTATGGACTCACCATCTCCCTATGGACTCACCCTATGGACACACCATCTCCCTATGGACTCACCATCTCCCTGTGTACTCACCATATGGACTCACCATCTCCCTATGGACTCACCATCTCCCTATGGACTCACCATCTCACTATGGACTCACTATATCCCTATGGACTCACCCTATGGACTCACCATCTCCCTGTGGACTCACCATCTCTCTATGGACTCACCATCTCACTGTGGACGTACTATCTCTCTATGGACTCACCATCTCCCTTTGGACTCACCTTCTCCAAATGGACTCACCCTATGGACTCACCATCTCCCTATGGACTCACCCTATGGACTCACCATCTCCCTGTGGACTCACCATCTCCCCGTGGACTCACCATCTCCCTGTGGACTCACCATCACCCTATGGACTCACCTATGGACTCACCATCTTCCTATGGACTCACCCTATGGACTCACCATCTCCCTATGGACTCACCCTATGGACTCACCATCTCTCTGTGGACTCACCATCTCCCTGTGGACTCACCATCTCCCTATGGACTCACCATCTCCCTTTGGACTCACCATCTCCCTTTGGACTCACCATCTCCCTTTGGACTCATCATCTCCCTATGGACTTACCATCTCCCTTTGGACTCACCATCTCCCTATGGACTCAACCTATGGACTCACCATCTCCCTATGGACTCACCCTATGGACTCACCATCTCCCTGTGGACTCACCATCTCCCTGTGGACTCACCATCTCCCTATGGACTCACCATCTCCCTATGGACTCACCCTATGGACTCACCATCTCCCTGTGGACTCACTATCTCCCTGTGGACTCACCATCCCCCTATGGACTCACCATCTCCCTGTGGACTCACCATCTCCCTATGGACTTACTATCTCTCTATGGACTCACCATCTCCCTATGGACCTACCATCTCCCTATGGACTCACCATCTCACTGTGGACTTACTATCTCTCTATGGACTCACCATCTCCCTTTGGACTCACCTTCTCCCTATGGACTCACCATCTCCCCGTGGACTCACCATCTCCCTGTGGACTCACCATCTCCCTATGGACTCACCATCTCCCTATGGACTCACCATCTCCCTATGGACTCACCATCTCCCTGTGGACTCACCATCTCCCTATGGACTCACCATCTCCCTGTGGACTCACCATCTCCCTGTGGACTCACCATCTCCCTTTGGACTCACCATCTCCCTATGGACTTACTATCTCTCTATGGACTCACCATCTCCCTTTGGACTCACCTTCTCCCTATGGACTCACCCTATGGACTCACCATCTTCCTATGGACTCACCCTATGGACTCACCATCTCCCTGTGGACTCACTGTCTCCCTGTGGACTCACCATCCCCCTGTGGACTCACCATCTCCCTGTGGACTCACCATCTCCCTATGGACATACTATCTCTCTATGGACTCACCATCTCCCTATGGACATACTATCTCTCTATGGACTCACCATCTCCCTGTGGACCTACCATCTCCCTATGGACTCACCATCTCTCTGTGGACTCACCATCTCCCTGTGGACTCACCATCTCCCTATGGACTCACCATCTCCCTTTGGACTCACCATCTCCCTTTGGACTCACCATCTCCCTTTGGACTCATCATCTCCCTATGGACTTACCATCTCCCTTTGGACTCACCATCTCCCTATGGACTCAACCTATGGACTCACCATCTCCCTATGGACTCACCCTATGGACTCACCATCTCCCTGTGGACTCACCATCTCCCTGTGGACTCACCATCTCCCTATGGACTCACCATCTCCCTATGGACTCACCCTATGGACTCACCATCTCCCTGTGGACTCACTATCTCCCTGTGGACTCACCATCCCCCTATGGACTCACCATCTCCCTGTGGACTCACCATCTCCCTATGGACTTACTATCTCTCTATGGACTCACCATCTCCCTGTGGACCTACCATCTCCCTATGGACTCACCATCTCACTGTGGACTTACTATCTCTCTATGGACTCACCATCTCCCTTTGGACTCACCTTCTCCCTATGGACTCACCATCTCCCCGTGGACTCACCATCTCCCTGTGGACTCACCATCTCCCTATGGACTCACCATCTCCCTATGGACTCACCATCTCCCTATGGACTCACCATCTCCCTGTGGACTCACCATCTCCCTATGGACTCACCATCTCCCTGTGGACTCACCATCTCCCTGTGGACTCACCATCTCTCTTTGGACTCACCATCTCCCTATGGACTTACTATCTCTCTATGGACTCACCATCTCCCTTTGGACTCACCTTCTCCCTATGGACTCACCCTATGGACTCACCATCTTCCTATGGACTCACCCTATGGACTCACCATCTCCCTGTGGACTCACTGTCTCCCTGTGGACTCACCATCCCCCTGTGGACTCACCATCTCCCTGTGGACTCACCATCTCCCTATGGACATACTATCTCTCTATGGACTCACCATCTCCCTGTGGACCTACCATCTCCCTATGGACTCACCATCTCACTGTGGACTTACTATCTCTCTATGGACTCACCATCTCCCTTTGGACTCACCTTCTCCAAATGGACTCACCCTATGGACTCACCATCTCCCTATGGACTCACCCTATGGACTCACCATCTCCCTGTGGACTCACCATCTCCCCGTGGACTCACCATCTCCCCGTGGACTCACCATCTCCCTGTGGACTCACCATCACCCTATGGACTCACCTATGGACTCACCTTCTCCCTATGGACTCACCCTATGGACTCACCATCTCCCTATGGACTCACCCTATGGACTCACCATCTCCCTGTGGACTCACCATCTCCCCGTGGACTCACCATCTCCCCGTGGACTCACCATCTCCCTGTGGACTCACCATCACCCTATGGACTCACCTATGGACTCACCATCTCCCTATGGACTCACCATCTCCCTTTGGACTCACCATCTCCCTTTGGACTCACCCTATGGACTCACCCTATGGACTCACCATCTCCCTATGGACTCACCATCTCCCTGTGGACTCACCATCTCCCTGTGGACCTACCATCTCCCTATGGACTCACCATCTCACTGTGGACTTACTATCTCTCTATGGACTCACCATCTCCCTTTGGACTCACCTTCTCCAAATGGACTCACCCTATGGACTCACCATCTCCCTATGGACTCACCCTATGGACTCACCATCTCCCTGTGGACTCACCATCTCCCCGTGGACTCACCATCTCCCTGTGGACTCACCATCACCCTATGGACTCACCTATGGACTCACCATCTCCCTATGGACTCACCCTATGGACTCACCATCTCCCAATGGACTCACCATCTCTCTGTGGACTCACCATCTCCCTGTGGACTCACCATCTCCCTATGGACTCACCATCTCCCTTTGGACTCACCATCTCCCTTTGGACTCACCATCTCCCTTTGGACTCATCATCTCCCTATGGACTTACCATCTCCCTTTGGACTCACCATCTCCCTATGGACTCACTCTATGGACTCACCATCTCCCTGTGGACTCACCATCTCCCTGTGGACTCACCATCTCCCTATGGACTCACCATCTCCCTGTGGACTCACCATCACCAAATGGACTCACCATCTCCCTATGGACTCACCTATGGACTCACCATCTCCCTATGGACTCACCCTATGGACACACCATCTCCCTATGGACTCACCATCTCCCTGTGTACTCACCATATGGACTCACCATCTCCCTATGGACTCACCATCTCCCTATGGACTCACCATCTCACTATGGACTCACTATATCCCTATGGACTCACCCTATGGACTCACCATCTCCCTGTGGACTCACCATCTCTCTATGGACTCACCATCTCACTGTGGACTTACTATCTCTCTATGGACTCACCATCTCCCTTTGGACTCACCTTCTCCAAATGGACTCACCCTATGGACTCACCATCTCCCTATGGACTCACCCTATGGACTCACCATCTCCCTGTGGACTCACCATCTCCCCGTGGACTCACCATCTCCCTGTGGACTCACCATCACCCTATGGACTCACCTATGGACTCACCATCTTCCTATGGACTCACCCTATGGACTCACCATCTCCCTATGGACTCACCCTATGGACTCACCATCTCTCTGTGGACTCACCATCTCCCTGTGGACTCACCATCTCCCTATGGACTCACCATCTCCCTTTGGACTCACCATCTCCCTTTGGACTCACCATCTCCCTTTGGACTCATCATCTCCCTATGGACTTACCATCTCCCTTTGGACTCACCATCTCCCTATGGACTCAACCTATGGACTCACCATCTCCCTATGGACTCACCCTATGGACTCACCATCTCCCTGTGGACTCACCATCTCCCTGTGGACTCACCATCTCCCTATGGACTCACCATCTCCCTGTGGACTCACCATCACCCTATGGACTCAACATCTCCCTATGGACTCACCTATGGACTCACCATCTCCCTATGGACTCACCCTATGGACACACCATCTCCCTATGGACTCACCATCTCCCTGTGTACTCACCATATGGACTCACCATCTCCCTATGGACTCACCATCTCCCTATGGACTCACCATCTCACTATGGACTCACTATATCCCTATGGACTCACCCTATGGACTCACCATCACCCTATGGACTCACCCTATGGACTCACCATCACCCTATGGACTCACCATCTCCCTATGGACTCACCCTATGGACTCACCATCTCCCTATGGACTCACCATCTCCCTTTGGACTCACCATCTCCCTGTGGACTCACCATCTCCCTATGGACTCACCATCTCCCTGTGGACTCAACATCTCCCTATGGACTCACCATCTCCCTGTGGACTCACCCTATGGACTCACCCTATGGACTCACCATCTCCCTATGGACTCACCATCTCCCTGTGGACTCACCATCTCCCTGTGGACTCACCATCTCCCTACGGACTCACGATTTCCCTGTGGACTCACCATCTCCCTATGGACTCACCATCTCCCTATGGATTCACCCTATGGACTCACCATCTCCCTGTGGACTCACCATCTCCCTATGGACTCACCCTATTGACTCACCATCTCCCTGTGGACTCACCATCTCCCTGTGGACTCACCATCTCCCTATGGACTCACCATCTCCCTCTGGACTCACCATCACCCTATGGACTCACCATCTCCCTATGGACTCACCTATGGACTCACCATCTCCCTATGGACTCACCCTATGGACACACCATCTCCCTATGGACTCACCATCTCCCTGTGTACTCACCATATGGACTCACCATCACCCTATGGACTCACCATCTCCCTATGGACTCACCTATGGACTCACCATCTCCCTATGGACTCACCCTATGGACTCACCATCTCCCTATGGACACACCATCTCCCTGTGGACTCACCATCTCCCCGTGGACTCACCATCTCCCTGTGGACTCACCATCACCCTATGGACTCACCTATGGACTCACCATCTTCCTATGGACTCACCCTATGGACTCACCATCTCCCTATGGACTCACCCTATGGACTCACCATCTCTCTGTGGACTCACCATCTCCCTGTGGACTCACCATCTCCCTATGGACTCACCATCTCCCTTTGGACTCACCATCTCCCTTTGGACTCACCATCTCCCTTTGGACTCATCATCTCCCTATGGACTTACCATCTCCCTTTGGACTCACCATCTCCCTATGGACTCAACCTATGGACTCACCATCTCCCTATGGACTCACCCTATGGACTCACCATCTCCCTGTGGACTCACCATCTCCCTGTGGACTCACCATCTCCCTATGGACTCACCATCTCCCTGTGGACTCACCATCACCCTATGGACTCAACATCTCCCTATGGACTCACCTATGGACTCACCATCTCCCTATGGACTCACCCTATGGACACACCATCTCCCTATGGACTCACCATCTCCCTGTGTACTCACCATATGGACTCACCATCTCCCTATGGACTCACCATCTCCCTATGGACTCACCATCTCACTATGGACTCACTATATCCCTATGGACTCACCCTATGGACTCACCATCACCCTATGGACTCACCCTATGGACTCACCATCACCCTATGGACTCACCATCTCCCTATGGACTCACCCTATGGACTCACCATCTCCCTATGGACTCACCATCTCCCTATGGACTCACCATCTCCCTGTGGACTCAACATCTCCCTATGGACTCACCATCTCCCTGTGGACTCACCCTATGGACTCACCCTATGGACTCACCATCTCCCTATGGACTCACCATCTCCCTGTGGACTCACCATCTCCCTGTGGACTCACCATCTCCCTATGGACTCACCATCTCCCTGTGGACTCACCATCACCCTATGGACTCAACATCTCCCTATGGACTCACCTATGGACTCACCATCTCCCTATGGACTCACCCTATGGACACACCATCTCCCTATGGACTCACCATCTCCCTGTGTACTCACCATATGGACTCACCATCTCCCTATGGACTCACCATCTCCCTATGGACTCACCATCTCACTATGGACTCACTATATCCCTATGGACTCACCCTATGGACTCACCATCACCCTATGGACTCACCCTATGGACTCACCATCACCCTATGGACTCACCATCTCCCTATGGACTCACCCTATGGACTCACCATCTCCCTATGGACTCACCATCTCCCTTTGGACTCACCATCTCCCTGTGGACTCACCATCTCCCTATGGACTCACCATCTCCCTGTGGACTCAACATCTCCCTATGGACTCACCATCTCCCTGTGGACTCACCCTATGGACTCACCCTATGGACTCACCATCTCCCTATGGACTCACCATCTCCCTGTGGACTCACCATCTCCCTGTGGACTCACCATCTCCCTACGGACTCACGATTTCCCTGTGGACTCACCATCTCCCTATGGACTCACCATCTCCCTATGGATTCACCCTATGGACTCACCATCTCCCTGTGGACTCACCATCTCCCTATGGACTCACCCTATTGACTCACCATCTCCCTGTGGACTCACCATCTCCCTGTGGACTCACCATCTCCCTATGGACTCACCATCTCCCTCTGGACTCACCATCACCCTATGGACTCACCATCTCCCTATGGACTCACCTATGGACTCACCATCTCCCTATGGACTCACCCTATGGACACACCATCTCCCTATGGACTCACCATCTCCCTGTGTACTCACCATATGGACTCACCATCTCCCTATGGACTCACCATCTCCCTATGGACTCACCATCTCACTATGGACTCACTATATCCCTATGGACTCATCCTATGGACTCACCATCTCCCTGTGGACTCACCATCTCTCTATGGACTCACCATCTCCCAATGGACTCACCCTATGGACTCACCATCACCCTATGGACTCACCATCTCCCTATGGACTCACCCTATGGACTCACCATCTCCCTATGGACTCACCATCTCCCTTTGGACTCACCATCTCCTTGTGGACTCACCATCTCCCTTTGGACTCACCATCTCCCTTTGGACTCACCATCTCCCTATGGACTCACCCTATGGACTCACCATCTCCCTATGGACTCACCATCTCCCTTTGGACTCACCATCTCCTTGTGGACTCATCATCTCCCTATGGACTTACCATCTCCCTTTGGACTCACCATCTCCCTATGGACTCACTCTATGGACTCACCATCTCCCTGTGGACTCACCATCTCCCTGTGGACTCACCATCTCCCTATGGACTCACCATCTCCCTGTGGACTCACCATCACCAAATGGACTCACCATCTCCCTATGGACTCACCTATGGACTCACCATCTCCCTATGGACTCACCCTATGGACACACCATCTCCCTATGGACTCACCATCTCCCTGTGTACTCACCATATGGACTCACCATCTCCCTATGGACTCACCATCTCCCTATGGACTCACCATCTCACTATGGACTCACTATATCCCTATGGACTCACCCTATGGACTCACCATCTCCCTGTGGACTCACCATCTCTCTATGGACTCACCATCTCACTGTGGACTTACTATCTCTCTATGGACTCACCATCTCCCTTTGGACTCACCTTCTCCAAATGGACTCACCCTATGGACTCACCAT